>NW_004567121.1:34113451-34116764 GCF_000260355.1 Condylura cristata
AGATAGATAGATAGCCAAGCTAAACTCCTGAATGCCCCCCAGCCCCCAAAATGTCCCCCCCCCAATTAGCCACATCTCTGCTACAGTCAGTTTCCTTCCATCTATGGAGAAGTGCTTGTCACCGCCTCCCTCTCTCCCTCTCTCTCTCTCTTCTTTCTCTCCTCTCTGGTTGATACATGTGTATGTACTTCTGTCTCCATCCCCCACCATGCTCATGGAGTCCAGCACACCTGAGCCTCCAGCTGCTCTCCTTGCTTCCTTCCTGCCCTTCCACTGACTGTTCTCCAGAGAACAGTATGATCTTTTAATGCCGCACCCCCACGATGACGCCCACAAATAGGTGTGTCCATGTCCTGATATCCATTCCAGGCAAATGTCACTTTACTTGGGAAAAGAGCCTTACAGGTAAGAGGAAGTTAAAGATCCTGAAATAAGATCACCCTGGATTACCCACGTGGGCCCTAAACCCAGCGGCAGCTGTCCTGAGAACCCACACAGAGCCCATGACGCAAGAGGTGAGTGTGATGTGGCCACCAGCCAATTTCTTCCAGAACCCCACAGAAGCAGGGAGAGGGACAGAGGGACTGTCCCATAGGGCCTCTGGAGGGGGCACCCTAATTTTGAATTTCTGACCTCCAGACCTGTAAGAATACATTTCGTGGCTTTGTTCTGAAGCCAGAAATAATGAGTATTGCAGCCAAGGCTGGAGGCGCTAGGAAATGAACACCCCGGGCCAGTCAGGTCACGTCGCTTCTCTGACCCGACTCTCCAGTGTTCTTCCTTCCACCTCCAGTAGAACAGAGTTCTTCCCCACCCGCCTGTCAGCCCTGGCGAACCCTAGCCGCCCTGCCTCAGGGCAGGAACAGGGCCTCCCCCACCTTCCTTCTCTCCACAGAGAAGGCCACACCCGCTGCACAGTGGTTTCCCTCACTTCTGTCGGCCCCTCCCCCACCTGCTGTCCCACAGAAGCAGCACAAACACCCCCCCCCCTTGGGGCCTCCACCTCAGCCTGCCCTTCACGCTGCTCCTCCATCTCCTCCCGCTAGAAGGAAACTTGGAGGGTCTGGAGCCTGGATCCCTGGCGCAAGCACGTTCCTGCCCACCGATGGCACCAGGCAACGTCTGCCCAGTGATGCCAGGCCCCTGGGGGGCCGCGTGCCCAAGGCCGCTCCCAGCCTCAGGCGCACAATGGGACCACAGGGACGCAAAAAGGCAGAAACTCAAAGAGATGGCAGGGTCTGGAATGGCAGATCTAGGTGTGGGTACACCAGTGATGGGGTACACCAGTGACGGGGCAGGGGAAGCGGAGGGAGAGAGGGAGAGAGGGAGAGAGGGAAGCGGGTTATGGCTCCCTCAGGGCCTTCCAATCCCCTGTTATCTTGGAAAGATACATGGGGGGGGGGGGGAGTGAAAAAGCAATTTATTGACAAAGAAAAAATAAGGAAGGGGAAAGAACCATCTTAATGGCAAGGTTACAAGAATCTTCTACTCATCTTGAGGTCCAGGTCAATTCCCTCATTTTGCAGATTTGAATTCGAGCACAGAAAAGTGTCACCATCACTGAGGGAGGCAGCCCCCTCCCCCCCATATCTGAACCAAGACTTCTTCTATTCTAGATGATTATCTCTGCAAAGTAGGAGATGGCAGACACAGGAAATAAGAGAATCCTCTGCTGTTGGTCACATTTAGCTAGAGCACAGGATGGTCCCCTCTGATGAGACTCCTGGGTCCCTGGGCTCCAGGCTGAGTGCACTGAGTGCAAAGGCTTCCTCCTCCGAGCTCTCAGGCCTCTCACCTGGACGAGGTAGGCCCCTCCACTCTGCACCCACCCGTCTGTGTCTAATTCACTTGAACCTACTTTACTGAGGTGTAATTATCTACAGTAAAGTGCTGTGTGTGGTGGCCACGGTTCAGTTACTTCCGCTGCTTGCTGACTTTGACTCTACACCTGCTACAGCCAAGACTCAGCATGTCCATCACCCCAGAATTGCCCTGCCAGCCCTTGGCAATCCATCCCTCTCCTGACCCTTGGTCCTGGAAAAATCACTGATGAATTTTGTTTCCCTTTTCTACAATTTGATGTCCATGGCATCATCCAGGGGGTGCTTTTTTATTTATGCCTGAAATTCTTTACGCATCATGATTACTTTGAGATGCTATAAATACAAATCTCTTTGTAGACATGTTTTTGTTTTTCTTCAACTAATACCCAGGAATGGATGTTACAGTAGGTGCTTAACATTTGGAAAAAACTGTTGCTTTCCACAACGTGGGTACATTTCTATTCCTACCAGCAGTGTTTGAGAATTGCCTTTCTCCACATCCTCATCTCTATCTGTAATCGTCAGTCTTCCCCATTTTAGCAGGGTAGAGTGTGTATTGGTGTCTCATTGCTGAGTAGTAAATCCCCAGTGGGTATGATGTTGATCACCTTTGCTGTAATGCATTTAGCTGAATCTTGAAGGATGAGTAGTTGATAGATATACAGAAAAAATGGGAAGAAAAAAGATCTGGGTAAAGGAAAAGTGACAATGTCCCTGATGCAAATAGTTCGGTGTGTCCTGAAACTGAAAAATCTATAAATGGTTAGGATATGGGAAAAGTAATAAGAAACGTGAATGAAGGTGGGGTCAGAGCCTGTAGTGTCCTGTGGGTGACAGTAAAGAGCCTGGAAGTTTCCCTGGTGTCAGAGGGAGTCCATGAAAGGTCTAAGCAGGCAGTGATGTACCTGTTGATGTTGCTATGTGGACATAGGGAACCTGCTAGAAAGCTCTAAAAGGAGCTAAGTGACAGATATTGACCTAAATATAGCACAGTGGCCCCATAAATAGATAAAAGTAAATAGATTCAAGATATATTTTAGAAGTAGAACTAGCAGGATTTCCAACACTGAAAAGCAAAGGAAATTCTCCAGCTCTTCCTTACTGAAAGATGCTACACTGATGTCAAAACCACACCAGAAAATGCACACACAGAAAGAAAACTAGAGCTCCATCTCTTTTATGAGCAGAAAATGCAACATGACTAGACAGACTACACCAGTATCAAATAGACACACGGTTAAACAAGTAACTAAAAATGGAACACAAAAAGTAATGTTTGTTTCAACAGTGCAAGTCTGGCTCAATATTAGGAAATCTGTCAATACAACCCATAATGTAAATATATCTGAGGATAAAAAGAATGACATGCAGGCCCTCCCTGGTGGCGCAGTGGGTTAAAGCACAGCACTGAGAATCTAAAACCGCTTCCGCATGAGTTCGATTCCTGCCTGCCCCGGAGGAGACCACATGGTGTGGCAGACCTCTCCTGA
>NW_004567121.1:34117264-34131808 GCF_000260355.1 Condylura cristata
AGCTGACAAATAACATCAACAATTATTGTATTGTGATTTCACACAAACAGACACATACACCCCCTTCAACCCTAAGTTTCTTAGTGAAGTAATTCATAAATACTTGAAATTATTTCCCTCAAAGCATAAGCAACATACTATCTCTAATTCTCTAGTTACTGAAATAAGATTTAATGTTAGTTAAGTAATCTACTAATAGGTAATATAAGAAATTAAATGTTAAGTATTCAAGAAGTGTAAACCATGAATAAAGAAGGTGATGGGACCCCTCTCAAAACAGTATGGTAAACTTTTTTCCAAAATAAATAAACATGAACCCTTTGGCTCAAGAATGCTACCACAGAGAATTTATCGAAAGCATGTGATATTCTGGAAAATTAGAGAGAGAGTGATAGAAACACAGACAGAACATTTCAAAAAGAACTTAGATCGTTTTGTTAAGAACCAACATTTTTCAGCATTGAAAGCTGTGGCTATTATAGCAAAGAACTAACTATCTAATCGCTGTAAACTTAAAACACCAGCGTGGACTCATGATTTGTTTCCTAACTCTGAACAGTGGCAGGTGTAAGAAATAATGAGCCATGGAGGAGCAGTGAACCTCATTGAGCAATGAAGTTTGAACTATGGTCTCGGGAAAGCATTTCCCAGTAAAAGGAAAATGGTTCGTGCCAGGAAATGTACAAGATGAACCTGGACTATCTTACCACAACAGAAGCAAGGAAAGCATCACTATGGTTCTGGCTACCCGACGTGGGAGCCAGGGGGCAGTTGAGCATCGAAAAGGATAGCGTGGGAGCACAACAAGTGTGCACGACACAGTCCCGGCACTGGTGTCCCGAACCCTTACAGCGCATCATCATAAGCGATGAACTGAAGCTCACAAAGGCATCGCCATACTGTCCCGGAGGCTCCAAGTCCGAAGCCGCAGGGCTCTGTTCCTTTGGATGCTCCAGGGAATCACCAGGCCCTGCCCCTCCAGCTCCCAGGCACTGCCACACCCCCCGATGACCCTGCCTGGCTCCGACCTCTGTTTCTGTCTTCACGTCTTCTCTAACTCTGGCCTCCTCCCGCTCTTCTACGGTCCTTTGTGATTATAGTGGTCCAGCAGGGTAACCCAGGACTAACTCCATGGCTCGAGATTCGGACAGCACATGCCAAGGCCTCTCTGCCGCTAAGGTCATGTACCCACAGGTTCCAGATGCCATTGGGGGTCCCATTAGTCTAGCAACTAGTGAAAGGAGCCCACCTTTGAGGTATGCTTGCCAAGACGGCAACCTGTACCTCAGAAGGCTCCTGGAGGGGGCCGGCGGGGCACAGGTCAGAGGGGAACACAGGAACACACAGGGAAAGTGCAGAGATAGAAAGCAGCAAGATGGCTCAGGGAGAACAAATAGCTTGTTAAGAAAAACTAGAGGAGCAGGGGGCAGAAAGGAAAGAGCTGAAAAAACACAGCAGCCTAACGAAATAGGCCAGTCTTGCTTGACTTCATAGAAACAAGCCCAACCTCAGGGATATTTACGGGATAGTCGGAGGATTTCTGACACTGACTTAATACTTGATGCCATTCAGGAGCTGTGGATTTTTGTTTTGATTTTAAATAAAATTCATGCCTTATAAGGATATATAAGGAAATATTTGCAGAAGAAATTATATGCATGAGATGATGTCTTGAATCGGCTTCAGAATAACCCAGGGGGAGGGGCAGCAAAGTATAGTTAAAGCCAGGTTGGCCCAGAAGTAAGAATTGCTGGGTGTGGGGGTTGGGTTTTCCCAGGCTTTCATTAGTCTCTTCTATTCTCCTATTGGTTAGAAATGTCGCATAATGACAAGTTGTTGTTTTTTTTTTTTTAAGTAAACAATATGCACCCAGAAATAAAATTACTGGGTGTGAATGTTTCCAAGGCATTTAAAATGTATTGTCAAATTGCTTTCTACAAAGGCTGTAGCAATTTTTAGCCCCACCGGTGGTAGGAGAGTGTCGAGAATATAATATTTTCCAGAGAATCTACAAACACTTGGGTCAATGTAGGCATGTGTCTTTCTCAGTGGCCTTGGTCTTTGGAAAGACGGAAGGTCTATTATGGGATGTTGTGGCCAGTCATGATTGCTTACCTGGAGGTCTGTACCTGAGCAGTGGGGGAAAGCATCAGTAGGGCATGAATTTCAGCATGACAGTCTTGCAAGCTCACATTTATACAAATCCAAATTACCCTAATGAGGGGTTTCTATGTTATTTCTGACACCATTGCAGGCGATCTTGCTGAATCTCCATTGAGGTATTCACTTAGCGGGAAAATCTCCAATTGTATCTTCTCAATGAAATCTGATTATCTTCAAGAGACTTCCTCACATAAAAATGGAGGAAAAAAAATCAATGCCCAGGTTTCTCTGCCTAGCATGAAAGAGAATTTTCTGCTCTAGGGTAATTTTGAGCTCCTATAATCTTCCAATTATGTTTGATCACAGTTCTTCTTTCCTGTCTCAGTATTAAAGGACAGTCAGCAGTTTTCTTCCAGCAAAACTAACTTTCCGATGAGGCAGTCACTTATTTCAATGGCTTGTTTGTAATCAGCAGCTCTCTGGGTATGTGGACCGTCCCCAGTCTTTGAGAATTAGTCCCCTCCCCCTCTGCACATGGCTCCCTCAGGATTCCTTCCTGACGACTGGTCAACCGACTAAATAACAGGTGTCTTTGATCTGCTGGTGCAGAGGCGCCTCATCCACGGTGAGTTGAAACCAGGAGCCGTGAGCCACGTACCCGCTCTCAGAGGCCACCGAGCTGTGGGAGCTGGAGGTGATTGTGCGAAATTTCATCATGGCTCAACATTCGTTCATCCACAGTTGCTAAAGGTCAGCCCGTGTATGAGCCTGGTCACAAAGAGATGACTAATCAGATTCTGTGGGAGACAGATGCACACGCCAATCGTGAAGATACCACTTGGTGAGAGTCGTGCAGGAGGAAGGTACCCAGGAGACCTGGGGCATGCAGGAGAGATTGTTACAGGGTAGCCCAGAGTGGACTTGGGCCGCCTCCCCCAAAGTCCCAGAATTCCTGCTTAGCTCCGCCCTTAGGTCCTCACAGTTCTCTTCCTGGTACTGCTGGGAATTGTAGTTTTCCAATCACTGAAGTAAGGGGTGGAATCCAGAAAGCTGGAGTAGGGGTGGAGTCCACAGACTGCAGAGTTCTTTTAGGACATCCTTCCCCCCGAACAAGATTAACTAACTAGCTCAGGGCAACGCTGTGGAGGAAGAGAAGGTCAGACCATCATGAATGCACAGAAGGTGCCTTTTCAGGAACAAAGAAGAACATATAGAAAGACGCAGAGACTTGACAGAGTATGAAGCCCTGGCTGGAGGGTAAATCATTTGGCTTGGATCAGAGAGCTCTTCTGGGTAGGATGAAGAGCAAGATGGAGAACGGGAAGGCAGGAATACCTGAGAACGTAGGGCCTCATCTGCGTGCAGAGGCGTCAGCCTTGCTTTGTGAGCTAAGTTATCAGGAGGCAGGTTCGAGAATGCAGGGAGAAGACCGAAGCCCAAGGAGGGCGGATACAGCCGGGCATCTTCATGGAGTCAGGGCTGCTCCCAAGGGTGCTTCTGGGCCCTGCCAAGCCAGAGGGAGAAGACACGGATCTTCTGCACAGAATGGACTGATTGGGATCTTTGATGTTGACAAGCTGCCCTCAAGTGGCTGCTGCGTAGCTCCCGTTCCTAAGGATCAAACAAGTCCAGACGTAAGGAAATTCTGCAAACTGGGCTTCCCTGGTGGCACAGGCGTGAAGTCTCAGCATTATCACCGCTGCGGCCTGAGTTCGAGTCCAGGGAGCTCACCCGCATGGTGCGGCAGACCTCTCCTCAGCAGTGGGTTTCAGTCAACACACCTGTTCTGCTTCCCACTCGTCTCTGCCGAATCCTCTGCCTCTGGCACCCTGTTCTCCCATGTAATAATAATAATAAAAATAAAAAAGGACCTTTTACAACCTGAACAGTCAGTACGTCCAAGAAACTGCCATAAGGAGACATAAGGATTTGGTGTAATAAATGATGAACTTAGTAATAATAATATAATATGTCGATACTGGTTTGTTAAATTAATTGTCACCAGGCACCCTGCTTATTAAGAGGTAAATAGTATTGCCTCAATTTTTCTGTGAATCAAAACTGTTCCAAAAAATCAAACTGCAACTAGAAGATATAACCAGGCAGTCCATGAACTTGACCCCATGTAATCTGTAGGAAGGAGTTGCAAGAGAGCAGAAAGGTAGAATGTGCCAGGTGGACTGAGAGAGTTTGCAAGGAAGGAAGCAGATCAGAGGCTGGGGCAGTGGGGAGGCCCAGTGGCCAGAGGATACTGGGGCGGAGCTGGGCAGAGTAGGCCTGGTGCCTGAGATGTGAGCCAGGGCAGAGGACTCTCAGGCCGGCAGCGGCGGAGGTGAGCCACGAAGGAGCCCAGAGAAATTCAAGTGACAGAAGTCCTCTAAAGGAACAGTTTGCCCAGAAGGATGTGTACCTTGATGATGTCCTAAGAGGCTATTTTTTGTTGGATTGAGCTGGGACAGGGAGCATTTTAGGTCACAGTGGTGAAGGAAAAAAGTAGGAATTGGCAGAAGACGACAGCAACCGATATTCTTCCACGCATTGAGGACCTAGTTTTAAAAGACTAATGTTGTCATAGAGGCGATAATTACCGGCAGCACATGCATGGGGGGAAATAAATGTAAAACGTCTCTTGGGAATTTCTGAATTCACATTATCCTTTTTTTCTTATGGAAAGTTTGAGGGACCATCAGTCTTTCCTGGAAGAAGGAAAACTGTCTTGACAGAAAGAGGTCAAGCCTTGCTCTAGAATTTTCTAAGTCAAAATAGTTTGTTGAATGAATGAATGAAATAATGGCATTTGTCAGAAGCCCCAACTATAACTGTCTTTAAAAGAGGCTTCCAAGTCAGTGATTAAATCAAAATGATCCACTTTACTTATGTCTGAAAACCTGAGCCTGAAGTTTTGTATAGCAAAACATCTTTCTAAAGACGGGGGAGGAAATCCTCCATAAGAACTCCCCTGTTTATAAGTCTTTTTACCAGCGAAACACTGCCTATTAAAAGAAAGTAATAACCACTGGAAAACAATTTGTTGCATATGATAAAATGAGTGTTTTGTCTATTTTTCACTGAGCCAGCCCACCGTAAGTTATCCCATGCAACATGGGGTACCCTTGAACACGCCGCCAGATTTCCAAATGCACCTAAAAGTGGATGAGACATAATTCACAAAAACATTGCTTCTGTTCAACTTCTGTGCTTGGTTTGTGAGCTTATGTATCCAGTCAGAGAGAAGGAGGGGCAGCAAGAGAAGCAACTGTTACCCAGGAAGGGATAATGCCTCTAAGGATCTAGAACTTCAAACTGTTTTTATTTCAATCTGAAATGATTAGCGCTAAACAGTCTTGACACTTGTCGGAAAGTTCTGAAAGAAACCAAAGACCCATTTCTGCCGAAGTTCACATTGGCACACCCAGCGGGCAGCCCCTCAGGAGAAGGGAGAAAGGAGCATTTCTGCGAGGCAGCAGCCCGGGGTGATCGGCTCGGCAGAGCTGCTGGGGCTGATCTGGTCTCCAGATAAACGTGGCATTCATGCTGGCCATCTGTCCACAGGTCAGCGGGGACAGAGACTCAGAATCATTATCTCTGATGAATGAGGATACAATGGCAGGCTTGTGTGTGGCAAAGGCTCATCCCTTAGGAACGGGGTGGGGAAGCCGGGCCGGGCAGTGGGCAGACGTGGTGCTGATCTTGGAAGGGGAGACAGCTGTGTGTGTCTGTGTGTGTCTGTGCGCATGTGTCTGTGTGTCTGCACATGTGTGGGTGCATGTGTGCGCGTGTTTGCCTTTCACCTTCAATAGCTGCAGCAGGTTTACAAGAGAGAAGTTTTCACAGATACCGTGGCCCCTTTTTGCCCACAGCAGCTCTTATATTTTGCAGACGCTGTTGAGATGAAGTTTCCAAAGTTACAGGCCTGTCTGTGTTGGCCCCTTATTTTCTGACTTGCCCTGGCAGGGCAGGGAGCAGTTTGATTTCCTTCCTACCCTCTGCACACACTGCCCGCCTTAAGAAGAACCTATTCTTCTAGATCTATGCTGCCTTTAGCAGAAATAGCACACCCTGCTCTGCGTTCATTGTATTCCTTCCCAAGTGAATTTGTAGCTCTCACATGTATACGTATATATATAAAAATAGAATTTAGAAGTTCAGGTTCCAATAAACAAGTTTACTAAACACCAACCCTAAGGTAGACCCAGAGCAGAACCAGAAACCGAAACAAATGTTTCCCTGGCTTACCAAGGTCACGTCTTAATGCAGAAAATGAATAGTGATTTAAAGAATGAAGTCAGAGCCCAAACAAGTAAAATGAACAATCTGGAAGGACCAGAGACAGGGGGCAGACGTGGCATCCGGCGAGACAACACAGTCGACTTTTTTTTTGACACCTTCTTTCTGAGGTGGGAGTCGTTGCCCTCATTTTTCAGGTGAGAAAGTTAAAATACAGAAGATTTAAGTGACAAATGCAATTGCATAGTGAGCAAGAGGCAGGTCTGGAACTTAAACTCGGCTCTGTTTGACTCCAGAGGCCTTTGGGAGGGTCAGCGCGATGGTCTTTGAGCTGCTGTGGTCAGCAGAGGGGCCAGGTGGAGCGGCAGGCAAAGATGCGGAGACCAGCTAGCATGTCAGCGCAAGCAGCAGGCCAAGGCCGGGATGCTGAGACGGCTCAGTGCTGGGATGCTGAGGGGCCCCTGCCAGGACCCCCAGCGGGAGCTGGAGTGCTACACTGAAGGCTTTGGGCTGGAGTCTGTGAGCACCAGGAATGGAATTCCAAAGCCCAGAGCAAAATTCACAAATAATTGCTAACTGGATCATGTCTGGGCTGTCTGGACAGTTGATGGGGTTGAGTCAGGAGGGTCACACTCAGGAAGGAACAAGAAACTGCTGGGTTGCAACAATGCAGCCCTTGGAGTGCGACCCCTTGGCCTTCACCCTACAGAACAAGGCCACTAGACCCCAGCAGTAGGCGGGACTAGAGACAGAGCCCTACCTGGGGCCAGGTGAGCCTCAGAGCTCAGATGAAGACAATACTCGGGAGCTGGAATCTCAAGTTCCTCCTGGTCTCCAGGAGAGAGCTGTGGTGAAGGCTAGCGGCCCTCACACAGGGCAGCTGAGGGTCCCTGTGAACGTGCGGCCAGGAGGCCAGGCTGCTCTGGGCCTCGCAATTGGTATCTCCCCTGTGGGAATGGGACCTTCATCTGATACTCTCATGGGGGCCTCTGTCTGGCCATGTCACATGAAGAACAGGCCCGCACCGCACACCCAGACGCGGCTGAAGACACAGAGTCCTCCTGGCTAACTACTTGGGGGGAGACCACAGATGGACATGGAAGATGAACACTGCCTGCTGGGGGGATCCAAATTCTGCCCATCCAAGCCAGAGGATGCCAGCTGGATGGATGTCATTCCAAGTGGCTCAGGGTCGCTCCGAGTGTGGTCCACAGGACCTTGGCGTTCCCTGCCGTCTTGCAAATGGCCTACAGGTGTTGTCACGGTTTCAACAGAAAACCTGTTGAAGCCACCATGTCCACATACATTTCACAGATTTGAAATAGACAATGATTTCAATGAAATGAAAGGTGGTTGTGGAATGGACATTATGTGCTTGAAGGCTGTACTCCAAGGGTTATGTCACCAGTTAACCTAAGGATGATAACTTGGCTACCGTTGCTCATCTCATGGGATACTCTTGCAGATTCCATAAAATGGACATATGTTATTGTCTTGTAGTTATTAAATCTCAAAGGTATAAACAATGGCTCAGAAGTAATTTCAAGACCTGTGAAAGTTAGGTTGATTAAAAATGCTGTTACGGGCCCTCCCTGGTGGCGCAGCAGGTTAAAGCACTGCACTGAGAAGCTAAAGCCACTTCCGCATGAGTTCGATCCCCGCCTGCCCCGGAGGTGACCACATGGCGCAGCAGACCTCTCCTGACCCGCCCGCTGCTCCCCTCAGCAGTGTGCTTCGTCGATCTGCCTGTTCTGCTCCCCACTCTGTCTCTGGTGAAGCCTCTCACCGCCTCTACCTGTACCCTAATTCTGTATGTACAAATAAATCAATCTTTAACAACAACAAAAAAAAGCTGTTACATGGCCTCCCTGGTGGCACAGCGGGTTAAAGCACAGCACTAAGAAACTAAAAAGCCACTTCAGCATGAGTTCAATCCCTGGCCAGGGAGGTGACCCACAGGGTGTGGCAGACCTCTCCTGACCTGCCCACTGCTCCCCTGTACTTCATCAGTCGGCCTGTTCTGCTCCCCACTCTATTTCTGGTGAATCCTCTCACCCCCTGCACCTCTGGCCTGTGCCCCAGTTCTGTATGCATACATAAATAAATCTTTAAAAAAACACTGTTACAACTCAGAGCTGGCCAGAAGAAACTGCACATGACTGTGAGTCAAACAGAACACGATTCCTAAAATGGTGGAGTTCAGACACTGCCAGTGATGATTTTGCTCAAGCAGCCAAAAATGAATATGTGACTAATAACTAAGATGATGTTTCAGAAACTGGAGTTTTGGGGTAGGGGGTTCTCTCCAGCCTTAGTTCTTAGTACACAGTCACAATTCACCAAGTGTCACCAAGTCACTTTTGATCAAAGTTTGTTGACATTTTTACTACGCCACATGAATATTTCAGAACAAATTGGATAAAACACTTCCCTGGGGGGAAAGAATGAATTGTATCCCCAGATACATGAAAAAGAAAAAGAAAACCAGAGGAGCTTTTATTCCAAGTTAAGATTTCATAGCACAAAAACAGGTACAATTACACTGTTGCCAACAAGCTTGTAAAACCACCCACAATACTGATGCCAAGTACTGAGCTCAGAGAGAAAGAAAAGCCACATGCTCCCTCGCGACCCTCACAGATGGGCCAGGGCAGTATCAGTAGCTCACAACTAGAACGAGCTTTTGTGACCTCCGAGGAGTGCAAGGGGATGCTTCGGTCTAGGGACTCCCACACGCAGGACAAAGGGCCCAACACTGTTGCATTTCTTGCAGCAAACAACCATGCTACAGCAGATGATGATTTCGCCTCGTGGCGACGATGGCTTTCGATGGCTTTGTGAGCTATATCCAGCAGATGGGACTAGCCACAGGGACCAGCCATGAGGGGAAGGTGACATAGAACAAAGGCTACCCTCGAGGATCAACCCGGCCACTGACGTTAAAGCTGGTTGTCGCTCTCTGACCTTGACCCGGGTTGGAGGAAATAGCGGCAGCTGTGGTTGTTCTGCCTTTTCAGCTTTGTAAGAGTCTTGTTGTGTAGCCAGAGGTACTCACTACAGACTTGAAAAGAGGGAGAAGACTCCAACGTTTCTTCAAAACACAGTCTTCTTTTAGTGTCAGTACACCTCTCTGTGACAATATAATTCTATCACTACACATGTAGCTAAGGGAAATAAAAGTGTGTACGTTAAAAATAATACAAAGAAAGTAAGTAAAATCTTTTTCCATTATTTCAAAGCGCTTCCTTGAGAGAGTTTAGGGTGTGTGTGTGTGTGTGTGTGTGTTTATGCTGGAAATAAGGTACCAAGATTTCTTTATAAGGTTGAATTTTGATGCAACTTTAGATGCTT
Source organism: Condylura cristata (assembly GCF_000260355.1). Classification (NCBI taxonomy): domain Eukaryota; kingdom Metazoa; phylum Chordata; class Mammalia; order Eulipotyphla; family Talpidae; genus Condylura; species Condylura cristata. The sequence continues at coordinate 34,126,946 of NW_004567121.1, forward strand.
TCTGCATGATTTTCTTTACTGATCTGTAAAATAAGCCCCTGCTGTGACATTCTGCAACTGAATTTTCATGCATAACAGTGGCATAAATAACTTTCAAAGATAAATGCTATCAAAGATCTGTTGTGAAATCCACTGGCAAGTTGCACCTTTGAGCCTACCAGAAACATCTCTCTAACTGGAATGAACAGGGGGCGGGTACAAAATTACTGTTTATCTTTGTTTCTTGTTCTACCTTGAGACCAGTTGCCAGGGAAACACCTGTTAGAGAAGGCTGCTCGGCATCCTCCACACTCCACACAGCTCTGGATGCACAAAAGACCCTCAGAAACACACTGTTAAAGCACCAATAATGGACCATTTGAGGAGCCAGCTCGAACAGTCTGATAGGAGCACCGCAAAAATACTTGCTGTCTTTCTAACTTTTCCATCCTTGGGTCCTCTTTAAAATCGTTCTGTTGCTCTCCCTTCTCTCTGACTGCCTGACTTATATCCAGAGCAAAGTTAGCCAGCACCTTTCAAGAATTCAAGTGGGGTAAGCAGAGAATGCCCCCCCAAGACATCTGGGGACTATTCCCACCAGCTCTCAGAAGTGGCAGCTATCCCATGCCCAGCACAGCACAGGCTCACCATACCGGCCCCAGGTGCTATGCTTACTGTTGCAAGCCAAGGAGGTGGGTTCTGGGAGGTTTTATCCCTGGGTCTACTATCTTTAGAGTTTGGGAGATGGAAGGGTAGATTTCATTCTTGATGAACTTATCTTTGTAATCATTAGATTCTTCATAAGTTACCAAAATCTGCTTTGTATACTGTTCCAGAATTCTGTAACAAATCAACACTCATCTCCTCCACAATTCTTGCTTTCGTACATTGTGCAAAACATAATAGTATTGATTACTCCCCAGTTTAGAAAGACCCCCCAGCTCTTAGAACTTGGAGGCAAATTACGAGGGCCTCAGAATGAAACCCCCAGATCATGTAAGCCTCCAAGAGAGAAGACTCGGATCCAGAGTAAGTCATTCACACTAAGTGTTGATATTGGGCCATTCCAAATCCCAGAACTAGAGAAATATTTGGGCCTCAAGTCTGGGAAGAGGCCAAAGGTATCCAGGAGAAATCCACCTTGTAACTGAAACAGAGCTGTAGTGCTGCTATAGAGAGTCAACAGGCAGTGTGCCAAGATGGAGGACTGGTCACTGTCTGCGTTCTTCACCCATGGACTCAACTGCAAGACCACTCAGACTGAGGGAACAACAGGGTTACTCAACAAACAGGAAATAAAAAGTTTCTAAGGCCACAGTGGCCAGCTACCTCACTAAGGTAGTGTCCACTGTGTCCAGAGTCCCCAACAAAAGACTACTCGTGCAAGATGAGCATCAGTGAGGGCTTGAAGATCGATCATGGCACACTGGTAAGCTGTGGTCAGTGTCTAACACAAGGAGGCAGCTCAAGGTGTTCACAGGTGGGGTCACTGAGATGACCCCACAGCAGCCCACAGCAGCAGCCTGAGGCCTGGGGTAGAACACCAAATACTGGACCAGACAGGAGGAGGCAAGAGAGCCAAGAGGCAGCACTGGGTGAGCAGAAGCGGTGGGCAGTTCTCAAAGGTGGCCAAAACAAGTGCTGGTCTCTGTCAGCAGCGACAGACAGCCCTGCACAGCCGTGCCAGTCACTATCGCTCACCAGAAGGCAATTCCAGACACACCAGTGTTAATAGCTCTTTAGGAGCTAATGGGATGGGCTAACAGCATAACAGGCCAAGGCCAATGGTGCTCCTTTCAGGTGAGACCGGAGGCAGGTGCAGCGGGCAGCTCTCTGCAAAGGTCTTCAGCTTCTCTTCTTTCTTTGCAGTTCAGCTGCTGGTTGCTTTGCTTCAGAGGCCAGGAACCAAAGCTCTCATCTGGCTCCCACCTGCCACAGATCCTTGTTCAGGGACCCAACTCTAGAAGCCTGAAGGGGCCGTTTTCAATCGTAAGCAACAGATGGCACCACAGAGCACCAATCACCTCCTCTCCCATTTTCAATGCAAATAATTAACTCATGGTCTGGACTTGAACCTGACGGGCTGATTTAGTTCACACCTGACTGGTCCATTTGATGATCTAAGCACCGAATATAAAATGGAAGACTTGATACCTGCTCAGACTCGACCTGCCCTTATCTCAAGGACACTCATGGGTTGGTGGACACCAAGGACTGCAGCGAGAGCCGGCCTCTGGGGCCCTGAGGTGACCGCTACCCTGGCGCCCTTTCAGCAGTGTGACCACATAAACGGGAGGGGCTGCATCAGCTCTGAGGCTCCCCTGAGCTGCTGCAGGACGGGCTCCCTGGGAGCCTGAGTATCGGCCTGAGACCTCTGAACCGCCTGGGGAGCCACAGTGCTAGCGCTGGTCAGTGGGGCCTCATGCTCCCCCAGAGGCCTGAACCAGGGGCCACAGGGCTGGCTGTTGCCTTCTCTACTGGAACTTGCCAGCACAGGGCAGCCGTGAGACTGCAGCCCTGGGGAGCCTATGCCCCGGGCAGCTTGGCAAGGGAAACACGGCTGTGGCCGTCACTGTCCACGCCTCTGCCAGTAGCCTGAGCCCTGGTAAGGCCACTGGCGCAGGCTGAAAAGTGCCCAGCACCAACTGCCACTGACTGCTGGCTGTGCGGCCCACAGCAGCTTCTGGGGCACGGTGCCTTAGCTCGCCAGGGGAGGGCTGCCACGAGTGACATGTCCCAAGGGCGAGGGGACTGCAGTGGCTTTTAGAGTGGCACCTGCTGGCAGCTGGAGCAACTGAGGGGGCAGTGATACTGCCACTGCCACTGCCAGCCACCTTCCGCTGCCTCTGCTGGCCAGCCCTGCAGCTGTGGGCATGGGGCAGGGGGCACGGACGAAGCTGGCACATCCCATGCTTAGGCAGCAAGAAAAAAGAGCTGGTCTTGCCCTGTAGCCTGGACTGCAGAGCTTCTGTTTCATGCCCACCAAGGCAAGTCTTAGAGGAAAGAGCGTCTCCGGGACTTTAATCCTGCTTCCTCCTGTCCAGTTTTCATAGGTCGATATTATTTTTCTAAAGCACAGGAGGGCCGTTTTAACCCTTATTTAAAGTGTTTTGAAGGACTGTCATTATTGCCCAAGTAGGTAGAATCCAATTCTATTTCCAAGGTAGAAAATATCCTTGATTTGACAGCTATGTCTCTCTCCAGCTTCCAGCCTCCTTGCTCATATTCTTCAAATGCAGAAGCGCACACACTTGCTCGTGTGATTTCATCAGTCCTCTGGCCAGTTGTCTGGTTCATCTCTCAGGACTGACCACATGTCTTCTCCTCCCTGACTGCATGGGGCAGGGTGTGGGTCTCATGCATGGGCGAAGGCAGCAGGAACTTTGTCTCCATGCTTCTGGGCTTCCAGCCATGTCAAGCCAGCTCCCCCTTTAGCCACTGTCTCCGGGCACCACCTCTTCTGAGTGTGCTTTGAAATCTCCACCTCCCCCCTTCCTACGTTGTCAGCCTCTCTCTTCCCTGGGGGACAAGACGGGGCACAGAGCTCTGACCTGCCCAGAGATTGAAGAGACCCTAATGCCTACCTTCTGAGGACCCACCACCCCACCTCAGAGACCCGTCTTCCTCATCCTCACTCATCCATAAAGTGGGGATAGTTGTAAGGCCCTGAAAACCCTCTGAACACAATAAATACGACCGAAGCACTCACCTAGTGTACCAGGGGATGGGAACTCGGTAGAAATATGGTTACCACTCGCCCTGATCACTGACATGGGCACCACGTCTCTTTGGAAACAGAGCCTGGACCACCGGGGAAGCAGGTCCAGGGATCAGCACAGGCCAGGTCGCCCTCCGAGGCAGCACCCCAGCGAGAGCTTCACTTTCTGAACTTTGCTGATGTCCCCAAGAGGGGGCAGCTGCACCTGTGCCCTCCTGCCGCTGAGCCAACTGCCCTGAGTGGCAGCTGTGTGGCCCATGCTGGGAGAGACCGGCTTTTCAGCCCAGATTTGGTGAATGCGCATGTCTTCTGTCCGTCCCACTTCGGCCATCTGTCAGTATGGCCTGGCGCCTTCGCTGGACCTGAAAGCTGCTGTGATCAGACCACCAAGGAAGGTTTGAGGAGAGGGCTGCTGCCAGGAAGAGCTGGTGTGTGTGAGGGGGGTGGGGGGCGGAAATTTGGCCGCCCAACCCTCACCTGCTGGGGCAGGATCTAGTTCTGAAGCAAGAACGTGGCCTCCACGGCTGGCACTGAACCTAAGTTGTGACTCTAGGACAAAAGAAACCGCCACCAAGTGTCACCAAGCGACGCTCCTCAACGTGCCTATGTTGCAGGTGGCGCGAGGTCTCGTTCAGACGCAGCTTGGAGTCAGCGGGCCTGGCTGCGACGCTCCGCTCGGTAAGCTCTCAGCTGCTGCTGGTGCTGCTGGTCAAGGGTCAGCGTGGTGAGGGTGTCAAGGACACCCATATGGCTCAGATGGCCAGAGACTAGGAAAAGCTAGGAGAGAGCCTCCTGCTCAATTCCGAAGCTGCTCGCTGCCCAGCTCTGGGCCACCTACCGTGGCGTCAGCACTGCTGAGTCACCAGACAAAGTCACGGAGCCTGTTAGCCACACTCTTTTTTACAGCATAGAATACAGTTTCAGAAGAAGCACATAAGCAAGGGGGAGTCAGAAGAATGACGGGGTGCCATAACACCCCTGTGTACCCAATGCCTGAGAATGGAATAATTAGGGGTATGAGGGAAGGGAGAAACTGGTGGAAGCAGAGGAAGGGGTGCCCCAAGGAGAAGCCCCAGAACTCACCTCAAGAAGCCCCAGAACTCACCCCAAGGAGAAGACCCAGAACTCACCCCAGGAGAAGTCCCAGAACTCACCCCAAGGAGAAG
>NW_004567121.1:34132151-34173166 GCF_000260355.1 Condylura cristata
AACTCACCCCAAGGAGAAGCCCCAGAACTCACCCCAAGGAGAAGCCCCAGAACTCACCCCAAGGAGAAGCCCCAGAATTCACCCCAAGGAGAAGCCCCAGAATTCACCCCAAGGAGAAGCCCCAGAATTCACCCCTGCCCACTTAGCCTCAGGCTCTGGAAGCGTCCACAGGGAGGCACCCTGGAAGCTTCCTTTCAGGGCGCAGGAAAATGTATGTACTTGCCTGGATGCTGCATAACAGAAGCGATTTCCCAAATCGACTTTGGCAGCCCAGAATTTCGGCAGAGATGTCAGACGGTGACATCAATCCACGCAGAGTGCTTTTGAAGATGGAATGCTCCAGATCTCATAATTCTTCTTTAATTGTTCAGGAACTAATTAAACCCGGAGCATCTCTGTTAACTGAGTTTTATTATGTTAATTTCACTACTGGACAAGCTAAGTCAGGCTCTCGCGGACTCCACTGTGGGCTTCTGGCTCCTGACAAAAGGCGTTAATGATATTTTCAACGAACACAGGGCCTGCAACCACAGAGTCCCGAGTGATTTACCAACAGTTTCCTGCCGGTTCCCAGCGGGCCGAGCGAGCGCATGGCCTCTCAGCCCGGCTCTGCACGGCCCTGGCCGCTGACGCCGACCTGGGACACGCGTGTGCCTTGGGGCACGAAGCAAGCATGGCCCACCAGCCTGGCTGGAGAGAAGCCAGCAGCCGTGAGCTTCGGAATCCCACCTGCATTGCCCTTTGAATCGTTGGTGGTTCCTGTTCTGATGAAGCGATGAGCCCCGTGACAGCGTTAGTGACACGCACACAGCCCCCGGGGCCAGCCCCGTGATCCGCACAGCCCCAGGCCGAACTAGGCCCAAGTCCCCTTCCCGTGTGCAGCCCCACTGACTCAAACAGGGGTGCATCTCCCTGCGCTGCGTGTCCCACAGCTCCGGGAGCCGCTGGGGTTCTCAGGGATGAGGTGACCGGCGACGACAGGCTCCTGAACCCGCTGTTCCGCCTCTGAGGTGATGCCCCTCAAACTGTAAGCTCTCTCGGGGCTCCCCAAGAAGTGACAGACGCAGATGAAAATTCCTATCACTCGACTGTTACTGCCTTATACTAGTAGGATGGAATGAGCTGAGAAATCTTGAAAATCTAAAGATTTTGAGATCTTCCTCAGAAGAACCTGTCATCTACAGGGCGAAGCAGGACAGAGCTGACCTAGCACTTCATCCCTGGTGATTCTGGCATCGGGTCTTCTACCCGCTGGTCTGTTCATTCAGCAAATATCCCAATATAAAGAATAAAGAAAGAAAAGAAAAAGAAAAAAGAAGGGGAGGGAATATGCCTTGGGAACCTCATTTCTTCCTGACGGGACAAACTCCCCTTGGGAATGGTGGGTTTTGAGCTGCCCGCGGTTCTCTGTCTCTGGGAGAGGCACCAGGAAGCACCACACTGAGGAAAGCAATCCAGGGCCGTGTCAACCCGCCCGGCCCTGGCTGAGAGCCCACAGAGACATCTCCACTCCCAGGGGACAGGGACCAGGGGGGTCGGTCCTGAAGGCAGCAGCCAGAAGGGGCGCTGGCCAAAGGGTGGGAAGAGGGAAACAGCCTCCAGCAGGTGGCGCTGCACCTTCAGACAGGCTGGCCAGAGGGCGAACCCTCCTGGGAGACCCAGGATCCCAGACCTTGAGGGTGTCGAGAGATGAGATTAAAGGAAAGGAAGTTGGCTGGAAAAACCCCCAAATACCTCCTTGCATGATCACAAGTCACTTATGGGGAAACTGAGCCCAGGAGAGGAAAGAGCTCCTGCACAATTGCCCCAGGGGAGGGATTCACGCCTTTCAAGGCTGCACTGCTCTGGGGCAAGGCGATCAGAGGAGAAAATGGCGGGCGGGCGGGCCTGGCACGGTGGAGCAGCCTCCGGCTGAGGAGCAGCCTGCAGCGAAGGGCAGGGCCCACAGTTCCCTCCTGGGAGGTACCACAGAGGGGTCCTCTCTGTGGCCCTGGGGGCACCATTCTCAGCTCCAACAGCTGGTGACGAAGACCACAGCTTCACCGTCATTCGCTGTGCGGCAGTGACCTGTCACTGAACGTCGCTGAGCTTGGACATCATCAAGGTAAACGGCCCAAAAGTTCCTCTTGCTCAGAATCACCTTCGAGAACTACAGGCCCTGATGTGAAGTCTTTGCAAAGCATGTCTGGCACAGTCAGTCTTCATGGTGCAAACTGCCCTCCCCTTGGTGACTGCACCCCAAGAAACATTCTCCAGCCGGGAAGCCGCTGGTCCCCAGAAATGCCTGTGAGTAAGGACTTGGTCTTGTGACTCTCGGCCAGGACCCACATTGGAAGTGTGGGGGAAGCATGGGCAGCAGGAAGAGGAGCAGAGGGCAGTGTCCGTTCTTTGTGGTCACACAAACGTTGCCAAGACCTCGGTCTTGATGAAACACTCACCTGTAGAGAAACAAGTTGGGCAGAACCAGTGTCTACACTGCACACGCCTGCCTGTCAGCCTGACCCCAACGGAGGCTGGGACGGGGCCTCCTGAGCTCAGGCCAGGGCGGCCAGGCCTTCGTGCCTACTGGGGCCTGGCAGGGAGCACACAGAGGTGCGCCCCCCACCCAAGACTCGCTCTGTTCAAGCCTGATTCACTCAGGGCCCGCAGGGGCCGGGTAGCTGATCACCCTCCTCTCCACAGACTAAAGTCCTGAGCCTCTGAAGGGCTTCCTGGGACACCAGGCCCATTGCGCTCTGTAGGCCCAGGGCTGGCAGACAGGCCCCAGCCCCTGTCCTGCTCTAAGAGTAGCCCCTGACATAACGGTGTCTAAGTTCCCACCTGAGGGGGGGAAGGGACAGAAGACCAGACCATGGTCACTCCCCTCTGCCAGCCCTTTGCTTCCAGCTCAGTCCAATGGCCCAACTGTCCTGGGGATCTCTGAGGCACCACGATCAAACCTGCCTGTGTTTCCTGGAGCCAGGTGACAGGCGTCACCCAGCAGGAAGCAGGAACTGACCCCAGCCTCGCCCCCAGTACTCACGTCTGGTGCTGTCACCAGTAGCACTTCCCCGAGCTCCCATGGTCTGTTCATTGAACACCCCGCCTAGTCCCATTAAGTGGTGGGTGTAATGTGGGTTCCCTAAGAAGAGGACACCTCTCTGTGCTGTGCTCTTTTGCTCTCAGTTGACTGAAATGGCAGGGGGTGTGACTTCTGTGGGCTCTGAGCCAACTCTCCACGCCCCACCTGGTAGCTGTGTGGCCATAGCCAGGCGGCTCCACCCACGAGGATGCTGGTTTCCTCCACAATGAACTGAAGGTAAAGATAGACTGATGATCCTTGAGTCGTGATGGGGTTGGGGTGTCAAGCATCTATGTGGCTGAAAAACACTTGGTCAATGTTCACCCTATTGAATGGGGTAAAAACTCAACCAGTGGACTCTCAGGAAGCAGTCTTGTGAACAGTCACCTCATACTCTGCCCTGCAGAGGGTCTCTGACTCTGGCCAAGTCCTCTCTTTCCTGGGCCTTTGATTCCCCATCTCCACAACAAGTGGGTTGATCGCTGATCACTGAGGTCTCTTTCTGCTATAAAAACTATGATGCTCTTGGCTCTCCCGGGTGGCACAACGGATTAAAGCAAAGCACTCTGAAGCTAGCCACAGCCATTTCAGCCCTAGTTCAATCCCCAGCCAGGGAGTGACCCACACGGCACAGAAGACCTCTCCTGTCTCCCCTCAACAATGTACTTCGTCAGCCTGTTCTGCTCCCCACTCTGTCTCTGGTGAATCCTCTCACCCACTGCACCTCTAGCCTGTCCCCCAGTTTTGTATGCATCAATAAATAAATCTCTAAAGAAACAAAAAGCTACAACTTTGCCATGCTCTGGCCTTTTGAAGTCTACAACCGCACAGAATAACTTCTCTCTTACATGGCTGCTTCCTACCCACATGCATACCTTTATGTCAGCGCAGCATAGTGTGTGTCCAAGAAGACCAGGGTGCCCTATTCCGGGTGGATCAGCATCTACCCCAGTGGGCAAACAGCCAGTGTGTGTTCAGTCTCAGCCTGAATCTTCACAACCAACTCACTCACCTCCAAAAATGCAGGTGCCCAACAGAAGCCATGACAGAGCCGTGAAAACATGCTTTCAGGACAGAGCCGTGAAAACATGCTTTCAGGCCCGCACACACATGGCCTCAATACTCACACTGTGCTCATGACATCGTGGTCCTGACTTGATTGTCTGTCTTTCCACAAAATCCTTTCACTGGAGTTGTGGCCAAGTGGCTGACACCATACAAATTCAATTAAATGTTGAATTTTTGTCCTCTGACTTCTTTCTCGTCCTAGGAAAGAGGTTTTTTTTCCCCTTGTATTCTATCTTGTTAAAAAGCATCAGTATCTTCCCAAGACAGAAACCGGGAGTCGTCCCAGACTTCCTGTCCTCATCTTCAATGATTAACCGGGGAACATGTTCTATCAATTCTACCTCCTTGACACCTTTCAAATAAATCCAGTACATGTTAACCCCCAGTCACGCTGCAGCTCTGACAGTCACCCCGTCCTTTCTCAGAATCTTGCAGTAAAGTTGACTTACTCTCTGCTGGCTCCCAACCCCTCACAGCTTCCCGTTCCCACGTTAATGGTTCTCAAACTTGAGACGTACAGTCACCGCTGAGTGCCACGCACAATGGTGAATTCACCTATGCCATTTCTGATGAAGCGAAGCGCGTCTAGGAGGGTCTGGAATGGGTCTTTGTTACAAGTCTCTGGGTAATGACAATGCTACTGTTTTGCTCACCACACTTCAGGTATCACTTTGAGGTATAACCCTTTGACACATCAGGTATCACTTCAGGTATAACCCTTTGAGCCTGATGCTCAAAATTCTCAGCCTCAACATAGACTTCCACCTTACTTCACGCAACGCTTACACACATATTCACCTTGGATCTGGGACTACCCCATCGACTGTTCTAGTACAATAGTTAACATTTGAGCGGAGACTCCAGACGGTAGCTATGGAGCTCACGCCCTTTCAAAGCCTGTGGAGGGATGAGGCAGAATTCAACGGGCCATCCAGGGCTCAGCACCTGGCAGGTGCCAGCAAGCACCCACCCCCCAGCTTTGTAGCAGCTGCCTGGGTGTCGGTACCTTCCAAAACGCCGTCTTCTTCAGATGCCTTCAAGCCATGTGGCCAAATAAACACCACAGTCAATTCATTATTCAAGCCAAACATAAACAAGATCTCAAACAGAATAGAAGGGACATGAGCCAAATGGAAAGGTAGTTTAAGGTTATGAAATCTGGCTTGGAAACCACATGTTGTCTGAACTTGTAAACATCAAAGAGCCAGACTGGAAAACTATAATAATATAATAATAATTAATAATAATAAAATCATGCCTTCTCCACTGTTACCCCAGGATATAAAATCATAAAAAAAAATTAAGATGTGATAGGCCTATTAAGTCATTTACTCTGTCTCCTGAGAGGGAAGAGCCGCATCATTTACGGGGCCTGGCGAATGCCTCGGGGACAGAGGAAGCTTCAGAAGAGGCAAGATCACAAAACCTGCCATTCAGTCACCGAGAACACCCCGTTGCCCCCAGCTCGGGGATCCCGGCTTGCCAGCGAGGAAAACAGGGCATACCGGCACCTCCCCCGGAAGTAAAGGGGGCCCCGAGCCCCCTGAGTCATGGCGTCCTCCCCACACCCCCACCATGCTCGGGAGAACCTGCGGAACAGACGCCTGTGTCTGACCCTCACACACGTGCGGTCAGGGCAGCCCAGCTAGGGCCAGTGCTGGCCCAGGGCATCCCCAGGCCAGGGAAGGAACTGATCTCTGCGCTTTTGGAAGGACGCGTTTGCCTGTTTCAGGTCACGTGATCAAAACAATTCGAAAATTCAGTTGTGCGTGCAAAAAAATTAATTTCATATACTATATAAAGAGCTGACAATACCCAAACCATCATTTTTAGCTGTTTTTTAATGGGGTGAGTCTTAATGTACCCTTATTGGAATCACACAATAGGGCTTTGGCATAAAATTGTCTTAGAGGAGTTAGTTATCTTTGGGATGATGATGTATCTTTTCTGCTGTCATATCATCCAATACCAACTCATCCATCATACAACAATCCCTTCCTAGATCCAGTCAGCGCCTTGCTAATTTATAAGAGTTGTTTCTGCCATATTAATCTTTGCAGTTCCTGATCCGAGAAATTTATACTAGTATAAGTTTTTTGAACATTAAACTTAGTTTCTTTTTAGAGCGGTGGCATTCAATACTATAGTCTCAAGGTGTGTGTGCAATTTAAGTTTAAATCTAACGTTATTAAAAATAAGTAAAGCCTGGGTCCTCCCTGGTGGCGCAGCGGGTTAAAGCACAGAACTAAGAAGCTTAAGCCGCTTCCACATGAGTTCGATCCCCGCCTGCCCCGGAGGTGACCACATGGCGCGGCAGACCTCTCCTGACTCGCCCGCTGCTCCCCTCAGCAGTGTACTTTGTCGATCTGCCTGTGCTGCTCCCCCCCCCTCTGTCTCTGGTGAAGCCTCTCACCCTCCGCATCTCTGGCCTGTACCCCAATTCTGTATGAATAAATAAATAAATCCTTAAAAAAAAATAAGTAAAGCCAAAAAGTCAGTCTCTTACTCTAAACAAATATTTAGTGTGCCATAATCGCATGGAGGCAGTGGCTATCATATTGAGTAAAATAGATATAGAAAATTTCCATTGCTGTAGAAAGTTCTGGAGACCACCAGGAGATGCCAGGGTCTCCCTCTACAAGGCTTCGTTGTGGAGGTCGAGTCCATGACCTACCCTCTCCCTGTCGACCTGCCCTCAGAGCCCAAACTCTGTCATCTGAGCTAGAAACGCAGCTCCTCTCCTCGCTCCAGTGTGGGTGCTTGGACTGGTCCAAGCTGCCGCCCATCCTGACAGAGAAGAGAGAAGAAGTTCCTGCCTACGGTGACTAATGACTCAGCATATGGCTCAAATTCTAACACGCTATCTGGCCCCCTTCATGTGTTTAAACTGTCTTCCATTTTGGCCCCCGCTGGATTCTAGCCTGGCTTACCTGCAGGACTGCCAAACGACGTCCAGCCGCACTTCTCTGAGATCTGTTCTACACTCTAGCCTTGGTCTCAGTGACTCTGGCCATGGTGGGCCATGGGTTATGTCAACATGAAAGTTCGGAGTACATGAATCCCAGCTGTGATTATTCGCTACTTCTCATCTCCATGGCCCTTCTCCAAGGCCCTTCTCTCTGCTCCAGTTAGAACCAGGTAAAGGACAAAGAGGCCCTCTAGCCGTGGAATCCTGGCTCCATGTTTTCATTTCTCTGCTTCTGGGACACCTCTGAGGATCCTGACCTCAACTCCAGAGATAGTAGCAACACGAGTCGTGGTGAGGGCTCTGTCACACTGAACACTGGTATTGCACAGCAAGCTCAGTGGTGAGTTTATATAAATCAAGACATTCAACACAATTGGTCCCTTTCAGTGTTTCTCTCTGGAAATTTTGAACCAATGGTAATAGAGTAAAGCAGTGAGTAGCTTCTTAAAGCCATTAAAAGACAGCTCTTAAAAGTACCTATTTAATTAACATCTTGCTTTTGTTTATATTACTACAAATAATCTGTGCTTTCCATGCTCTGCAAAGTTAATCGTTCAGAACAAATGTGTGTCTTCTGAAATCCTGCATGGAAAACAGTCCTTTAAAAGGCTAACACGTCCAGAGCTAACTCCAAATCACCAAGACATGTTTTCTCTGTCCGAGTTAAATTTGTAATGACTAAAGTTAATCTTGCTCCAAGCTTGCCCACAGACAGCAAGCACGCTCAGCCAGCCTAGCAGGCTGCACAAAGCATGTTGGGGCTGCAGCCAGCGACCGAGATGGATCTTGACCCGGGGACTCCCCAGATGGGAGTAGGTCAGTGAATATCCTAGAGTAGCCTCTGCCACGCGGCAGATGCGCTCTACTGCTGCATAGGAAATATCTTGATATTCCAAGGACCCAGAAACATTCGCCTAAAATACTGTGATCACACAGGGCCAGGGTGGGAGGGAGCAAAGGGGTGGGGAGCAGGAGGAAAGAGGGAGATACAGGATGGCACTTCTCTGATCTTTACAGATGCTAAGATGTACTCAGCATTCACACAGGCCAGGTCCTATGCTGTGTTTTACCTACATCATTTCATTTCATCTTCAGCCCCTGAGCCTCAGGCGGATTCCACAGCCTGCACAGGACAAAGCTGGAATTCAGACCAAGAGATGCTGACTCCCCAAGACAGACTCTTGGCTGAGGTGTGCTCTGTCTCTTCGGATAAGTAGGCTGACGGGAAGGACGTCTTAGCTGCAGGCTCACAAACTGGACTCGTGTCTTGGTTCCACAGAGCACTGCATCTGTGAGCTTGGAATCTGATCAAGAATCTGCTTCCTCAAATATAAAGCGATAACACCATCATGGGAGTTCCTGTGAGAATTCGATGACAGTGCACCCAGATGTATAATAAGCAAACAGCAAATAGGAGCCATTTGAATAAAGACAAGCATGCCCACAACTTGGGGAGGGAAGTCAACAACTTCTGCACCCCAGGAGCTGACAGTGGTCTGGGGCCTCACTGGGGCAGTTGAATGAGTAAGGTGTGCAGGCCCAGCCACCTGGGATACAGGCTCTGTGTGGCCCCTTTTCTGTGGAATCAAGTGTCTCTGGGCCTAGAATGTCTGACTTCTCTACAGAGATCCTAAGGCATTTAGGAGATTAACCAAGAAAGGTCGTACATTGTTTTTATTTATTTACTCATACAGAACTAGGATACAAGCCAGAGGTGCAGGGGGTGAGAGGATTCACCAGAGACAGAGAGGGGCACAGAACAAGCAGATTGACAAGTCCACTGCTGAGGGGAGCAGTGGGAAGGTCAGGAGACGTCTGTTGCGCCCTGTGGGTCACCTCCGGGGCGGGAGATCGAACTCATGCTGAAGCGGCTGTGCCAGCTCACAGTGCTGCGTCCTAACCCATTGCACCACCAGGGAGGGCCCGAAAGGCTGTACATTTTAAAACCGCTCAGTGTAAAGAAAAGTAAACTTTGGTCCCATAACCTTGGTGCTGACATTTCTGATATCACTATTTTGCTAGGATGCCTGGCCTGCCATGGCGGATGGATCTCTTAGCTCTAAAAGTCCCATCTCAGTGCTTTCAGCCAGTTTCCCTTCTTGGGCCCTGTCGTCCTTCCAGAAGGTGCCTTGATCTATCCAGAGAGTGGCCCAGACTGGGAGGCACAGAGGAATGTACCCCCACCCCTGCAAATGCACTCCCCCCTTGCCAAACAAGCAGCTCTGTGAGCTTTCCAGAAAGTCAGACCTTGCTTGCTTTGGCTTATTGGTTTCGCCATTGTCTATGGAATATCGTCCCGCAACTTCCACGACCTCTCCCAGCAACAAGGACTTGACGCCCTCGAGCGGCCACAGTGAGTTTCTGGAGGCCGTGAGGGTTCATGCTTCCTGCCTCTGGCCCTTGGCGCCAGCTCCTCTCTCTGCCTGGACACTGTCCTGTCTCCTGCTGCTTCTTCTAACTCAGCTCAACCCATTCAGAGTCCGGAAACCCGGCTCAGTAGCACCCCTGGGGTACACTGGGACCCACACTTCCACGCTGCCACCAGGCATTGTGGCCTCATTTTTGTAGCTCTAATGAGCAACTGAGTATTACTTTTGCCTCTTCCGTGAGCAAAATGGAGCCTCTCAGGCTCTGGCTGGGCTGACAACCGCATTGTTATCTTTGACTCCTGAACAAGTTTTGCAAAGCAGTTACTCCAAACCTTAAAGAAGGTTTAAAGTTTTCCCCAACAAGCTGTCTTTTTGAAAGACAGGTTACATGAGTGTCTTCAGCTCCCCTCTGGGGAAAACTCTGTCCCACGTGTATTGACTCATTTTACATTCAATCCCACCTCCAAGTAGGCAGAGAGAGGTTAAGTAACTCGCCCAAGGTAACACGGCTAAGAAGCGATGGTGTCAAGGGAGGACACAGAGTGTTGATTTTTAGAATGACTTTCATGAAACATTGCAGAAAACAGAGAGAAAAGTTCACTTTTGTTACCTGAATCCAATTACACACCGTCCGCTCTCCTAAGGATAATAGTGAACGGACAGGCTGAAACCGCTACCCTCCGGTATATCGGACTGATAATCCCTCTCATCAAAACAAACATTTGTGCGGCTTCTCTGAGGAGGAGCCTGTCATTCTGTCTCGCTCTGCTACCCGTAGTAGCTCAGTTCAATCTGAAACTATTTCCATCCCGTTTAATTCAATAGCTATTAATTCCCTGACTTCACTCCCTAACCCCTGAACATCTGTTTCTTCAAATGCCTATTTTTAGCTCCTCAGTGGGTTTGACTTGTGTTAGGCATTTACTTCTCACATACTGTCTTCTGCTAAAATCTTAACGCGAACGATAACCAAGTTGTTACCTGAAATCTGTTTCTTTACTTTTACATTTTGCCATAATACGGTATATATTCAAAGAGCGTGTACACACGCACATGGTGAAATTATCTTACAGTGAAGTGGTTATCACAGTCGAGCTATTTAACTTAGCAATCCCTCACACAGTTATCACCTTTTGTACACACTGAAAACACTTGCAATCTACTCCCGTCGCAGATTTCCAGTAGAATTTAAAAAATTTGATCATCCCAATGCTGGCAAAGGTAAATGTAGCTATACATGCAGATTCTGATGCCATTATAAGCTGACATTACAAATTTTAGAAAATTACATAACATGCAGCAAATAGAATCCCAAAGTATTTGTACCTCTTGTGTTGTCTTCCCTTTTCTGAAGATGCATACAAAAGACAAAATTTCATGAATATTCTTTCCCACTTTACGGATAAATGGAAAATGACCAAAATTTGAAATACTTCCCCGTAGATAAAGGCTCTCCGTGTATTTAAATACTGTGCAGTTATCAAAAATGGTAAGTATTTCTAGTATATCTGAAATATTTCTATCAAAGTATGATAAAAAATTGAAATACAAAATATTATTTTTACCTCCTCTCGAGTCTGAATGGTATGTAGACTAGACAGAGATTGACATTTCACAGGGAAAAAAATTTAATATTGCTTTGGAGAACAGGATTAGTTCCTATAAAATTTGAAAAAAAAAATTGTACGTTTTTTGAACTCTGTCAGCTCTCCTTATCTGATGCTTGTTTCAGACTCTTTCCTGCAACTGCAGATTGTTGAGCCCCCACGTTGGGGGCGTGGGGGTGGGGGTGATGCGGTGGGAAGAAAAGAACCAGGTCTGGGGACATCTAGGCTGACGGTCCCTGGGTAACTTCACATCGTCTTGGAAGCAAACCCCAAATGTTGCAACATGTCAAGCCACAAGGTAAGTATTCCTTGGAGCTTCCTGGACAAACTATACTAAGCCCCAAATAACCTCATTTTAGTTTCCATCAGCTCTTCAGCTAACGCGCATTAAACGCTGTCCTGGACAACAAACCCTCATTAAACATCCTGTCACAAGCCCACGCGGCCGTCTCCTCGCGGCCACGGGCGGACGCTGACTTGAGAGCCATGTTCTAGCCATTCTTTGATTCCAGAACAAAAAATAGCAGCTAAGTGAGCCTACGGCTTCGCCAGCCTGGGGACCCACTGCAAACGGATGTAGCACTTGTTATTTCAAGCAAGTTGGACTCTGGAGCTGCCTGTCTCCGCCTCACTGATAACTCAGACTCTTTAAAATCCAATTGCATCTCAGAAAACCGGTCACTTGCAAGCACAAGGACTTCCCCCTGGACTGGTATTCACTGGCGTGTCAATCAGATGTTCAACCTTCCTTTAAAGTTTAAGCCTTATTAACCTACACACTGGATTTGACGGGGAATAGGCCACCGCCGACAATGGGCTCTCCTCCCAGGTTCCAAATCCTGTCGTCCTGGTTCAGCTCCCCACAAATTCTCTGGAAGGGATGAAAGCATCGCTCCCATGTCTGATCCTTGGGACGCAGGCAAACAGAGGACAGCATTTCATTTTATTTATTTATTTTTTAATTTTTTTTTTAAGTGCACGGAGGTCCTGCTGATTGAGACATCTTGGAGCAGACCCAGCTCTCTGGGCGCAGGCGGCTGAGTGCCTGCCGGCCCCCCAGGCACAGCCGGGAGCGGGCTGCACGCACCATATGCAAGATCCCCACCAAACATATAGTTGGCAAAGGTGCTCATTTCAGAGGCGGCGGTGCCAGGGTTGCCCAGATACTGGGCGAAAGCCTGCTCCAGAGTTGAGAGTGCCTCTTCAAGACGATTCTAGCTGGGAAGTCATAAAATAATCAGTGGAGGCAGCTTGGATGTCAAAAATATGGTGCCCCCGCCTGGGGCTGGAGAAAGGACAATCCCAGCCCCTCGCCCACCCCCCATGCACCCTGCCCTCCCTCGGTCGATTTCTTTGTTCCATCGCAGGAGAGGGTTGCAGCCTCTCCACCGGTTTCCAAGAACTTGCCCCTTCTGTCACTTTCCACAAATGTCAGCTTAAAACCAAAATAGTGTAGACATCCCTAGTGAGTGGAAGCTACCCCAGAGAGAGAGATGCAAAGCGTCACAGACATGGAGACGCACCAGCGGGAGCCTGTCACCTCCCTGCTTTCCAAGTCAGTGCAGTCAAAGGCGAAAATGAGCTCAAAATCTCAAGTCTGGACATTCATTTTACCTGCTTTTTTAAATGCCAGAATCGCCTGACATTCCTCAGATTCCTCATTATCTGAGGACTAGAAATGACCTTGGAGGCGGTAGCTGGGAGCCTGTTCCTGCCCCAGATCCGCCCGTTACAGGCCCTGAAGTCTCCGTCTCGCTCCGTGGCCTCAACCCCTGTTTCTTTTCTTTGACTGTATAAAATTACATCACTTGTGCAATGACCAAAATCAAAAGGTGGTAACAAAGCGACATGAAGATCTAAAATCAGATGAGGGCTTTGCATCTGCTACCCCGTAGCCTGTGAGCACGAAGCTGGTTCTCACAATGGATGAGTTCTGTACACTCACCCAGCACGCTGGAGGGCCTGTGGGTGGTGCAGGTCACGGGCACCTGCCCAGCCAGGGTCTGCCAGCAGGGGTGTTACCATGTCCAGATGCCCCTATCCTGGTGGGCAGGCAAAGCCTCTGGCAAAGATCCCCTCACCCCTCCCCTCCCTTCCCATCTCTTGATAAGCGGGTGCTGGGTGACACAGACAGTTAACTAGTGAAACTCAGACCCACAGTTCCATCACTCCCTTGCTCCGGTGAAGCGTGAAATGAGGTCCCACTTGCCTCCAGAAGAAATTCACGTGGGTCAGGACAGGTAGAAATCTTCAAAACTGTTTCTTCCAAATTGTCAGTAACTAGCTAGAATTTCATGCTGAAACTTTGCCCAGCACGCAGAAGTCATGGAACTGAGTAAATATTAGAAATCTATGCTCTTATCGGTCAAAAGAGCCAACTTCCTTCTTCAACTGTCTTCAAGGCGCGGTGTGATTTAATTTTTTTAAGGGAACAAAATCACAACAAAACAAATCTGTTTTTGCTTTTCAAGAAACACAGATTCTGGGAGATTACAGCGTAGGGAGCCTCCCTTCGTGTTTTAAGGGAAACAGTGGCCATAAAGCGACATGAAGGGAATACTTGCTGAGGGTAACCCAGCTATTACAGATTTTTTTTTTTTCAATAAAGAAGTTGGTAGAAGAGACAAGGAGGAGGAGAAGATTACGATTTCCCTCTAAAATGGTACATGTTGCTAGTTTATTTTGCAAGTTCCAGATGCTAGATGAGGTTATAACTCTTTATAGGGAGAACTAGGAGACCATCAGAGAAAACACCAGTCCTGGAGGCTTTTAATTGTGTCTCTTGTTTAGAAGCCTTGCCAAAGCCCCACTTCTTCCCACTCAGTTTCTTCCCCAGCTGGCCAGATCCAAAGGAGCATCAGTGTTGTCCCTTTCAAAGCAGAGGTGTTGCAGGGAGATCACCCAAGCCCGTGACTCCGTCTCCCCAGCCCTGGGTCTGGAGCTGGCCCACAGACGGGAAGGGTAGCGCCCAGAGGCTGGACCGACGAGAGGTCAAGGCCACAGCCGTCCTCCTGCTCTGTGGCTTCCGTGTTATTACAGGAATTTACTAGCAGGTGAAATTCCTCCCTCCCATTGTGGGCCAGTGCAGTTCTTCAAGGACACCCAGGCAGGAAAGTGCACTGAGTTATGAGCCTTGAGGTGCTAGTGGGAAAGAGATCAGATGCAACTTGCCAGCATTTACCTCGAGTCTCTCCTGACAGGTGAGCTCAGCCTCTGGACACAGATCAGCTGCTGAAAAGACTCGACTGGCGTAATTCAGAATATTGTCGAATTAAGAAGGGAATCTGGCTTGGCAGAAGGGGTTGGGGTTTTGAAGTTAAACAAAATAGACTGCTCAAGAGCAATCTGGCAGCAGACTCTGTGAGCCCCATTTTCTTTATCTACAAAATGGGGTAAAACCTCCACAATTGAGCGGCTACAACCTTGAGTGGAGAAGTACTTATAAACATAAAATCAAGGCATAGAGACATACATGGCTCCTCGTGCAGTCTTTATAAGAGAAAAACCACACCAATGAAAATGCCTAATTAGGAAAAACCATCCACTTTATAAGTATACCGTGGATTGTTTTTTTAATATAAAGAATGCTTGTAAGTCAGTAAAAGTAATAATGAGTACAATTTTTCAATAGCCAACAGATAGATTAAAACATATTAATGATCGATAAGCATGGGGGAAAGTTTGATCACACTAGATATCACATTTCCATATTTGATTCACCAAATTCGAAACGACTTTCTGTTAATGCCAAGCATTGCTCACAGTGAAAGGAAATGTGCATAGTCTGATATTGTAGGTCGAAGTGGACACTGGCATTACCTTCCTGGAGAACATGGCAGAAGTCTTAAAGATGGCCTTTACTCATTAGCCAAATAATTCCATTTTTGAGGCATGAGATTAAGGAAATAATGACACAAATGTGATAATGGTTTCACCAAGAGGATGCTTGCTACAGTACTGTTCGTGACAGCAAATATTTAGAAACACAGCCTAACTATTCAGCATTCATTCAAGTGAGACATTCAACACATATTCACTCAGCAGTTAGTCAGCCCCCCTGGGCCATGGACAGGGTAGACCAAGTCAATCAAGGCATTTCAATATAACGGAGTCCTCTCTTGCATGTAAAAAAGGTAGAAGATTTAATGACAGAAAAGAAGTAGCCACTGTGCATTGTTGACTGGAAATAACATGTTTAATTCAGGATATGCACTATAACCCCACTTGAAGAAGATTAGATTTTTCATACGATCTAGAAACTACCTACACAATCGATTTTCAAGTAGGTGAGTGCAGGATAATGGGCAATGGTCCTTCCTTTTGCTGTCTCTACATTACAATTTGGCCTTGATCAGCAGGAATCATTTTATGATTTTTTAAAGAGTCATTAATTTGTAAATAGCATCTAATTGTGGACCTCCCTGATGGTACAACAGGTTAAAGTGCAGCACTATGAAGCCATACGCAACTACTGCAGCAAGAGTTCAATTCCTGGCCAGGGAGCTGACCCACAGGGCACTGCAGACCTCTCCTGACCCACCTGCTGCTCCACTCAGCCCTGTATTTCAGCACATCTGCCTGTTCTGCTCCCCACTCTGTCTCTGGTGGGTCCCCCCATCTCCTACACCTTTGGCCTGTACCCCAGTTCTTTATGCATAAATGAATACATCTTTTTTAAAAAGAGAGAGCTTCTAATCATGTCTTGAGGGCACAATTTTTTCTTAAGTATCTAGTATCTGATAAATACTCCAAACATGTTGTCTCTCTGATTACTGAGTCTCCCAGCACCTTCAGTGACCAGCCTTCTGAGAACCTATCACTTGACTTGAAATCTGAGATTCTCACTGGAAGCTGGATCTTTGGGGGGAGGGGTTATCCCCAGACACAGAACGTGTGAAGTCAGGAAGCAAATCTGCCAGTTTCTCCCTAAAGCCCAGCCAGCCTCACTCTTCATGTCCTCCCCATTTGTTTGCACTCACTGATGTTCTCCTGTTCCAACAAGCTCTTTCTCTCTCTCCAGTCTCTGTTCCAATATTATTATTTATTTTGTTAAGGGGAAGGATGTCCTAAAGGAACTCTGCAGAGTTTGGTGGACTCCACAAAACTACTCCAGCTTTCTGAACTCCATCCCCTACTCCAGTGATTGGAAACTACAACTCCCAGCAGCACCAGGGAGAGAACTGCGAGGACCCAAGGGCGGAGCTAGCAGGCATTCTGGGACTCTGGGGGCCGTGTTCTATGTGCTCTCTCTCTCGGGACCGTGTGGTTATCAGTGTGTTACTGGAATTCCAAGTCAGCCAAGCTGGTAGGATGTTCTAGTTACCTTGTATCTCTCTCTCTTTCCCTGGGTTGTTCCTTTTCCTTTCCCCTTTTGTAAATAAAACCTATTATTGTCCCTTTGTGTGTGTGCCTGCAGTACAATTAAATTTGAAGCACTCGGGTGAGGACCCACAGACAGGCAGCCCAGTTCACACTGGGATGCCCTGTAACACTTTGAGTTCTGCCCACTTGGCTTTTTATCTTCTGCTGTTGATATTTCTTCAGCCTTTGAACTCTGAAGTTTCTTCCTTGACTTATTTTCAAATAACAATAAAATCAATGTTGTCTGCCATGTCTTTGAAACTTTAGAGAACTGGTTGAACTCGTGTTTCCTTAGATAATATATATTCTCCATCTGCCTTTTCTGGTGTCATCTGCTTCTTTCTCCTTCATATCCAGGCATAAATTGTATGTTGGGTCCACTCCCCTGATCTTTAAACACAGCCAGACTCTTCTTAGAAGCTTGTGGAAGCACAAAGGAAATGAGCTGGATTAACGAGGAGTTTTGCATAAACCTTGCCGCCTCTTCCTCTGGTCCTGTCTATTCCTTCCTTTATCTACAGAACATCTTCCCAAAATGCCAGTGTTTAAGCAAACCAATGGATAAGACTCTCATGGCCCAGCTTGTTACTTATGAAAAAACAGGTCCGGTGCTCAAGTTCTAAAGAGAAATGTAGGGATGTCAGATTCTTCACCTTGTTTACTTAGGGAGTTCAGTCTTGGGTGAGTATGCTTCATTGTCTGTTTCAGTGAAAATAAAGTTTCCTTTGTGTATTGATGTGCATTTCATTCTCTTCTACAGCCTTCAAAGGAGGAGAGGGGAGAAAGAGGTGCCTCTGTACCTTTAAAATGCAAACCTAGCCCTGTCGCTTGGATGAATTTCTCCAGGTAATGAGTTTCATGGAGTGTTGCAGCAGGAAGAGCTGAAATCTGAGCAGCTCCCCCAAGCTGGACCCTCAGCTGTGCCTGCCATCTTCTCCCCTCCTCTTTTCCAGCCCCCACCCAACCTTCTCAGGAGTTTTCTTCAGGCGTCTACTCAGACTCTGACTTCTATTACAAAGAGAAATCTGGCACCCTCACCATCAGTCCTCCCTGCCCACCGCAATGCTTTCAACTCTGCTCCCCTTCATTCATTGCAAACTGAAGTGCAGGAGGCGCCCCTCCCCCTACTTATTTACAGCTGCCTCACTTACAGGTGTGCTCAGGGACTAAAATCTAAGTGTGACTCCCCAGCCAAGGTTCAGAGTGCATGTGTGTCCTGAAAAAAATGGGGCGCGATTGCATCCCCGCAGGCTCTTGTTCACAGTGGAAGCTGAGCAAGGTGACGCCCCATTCCCATTTCCGGTCTCCTACTATATAAGATTCTTTTCTGTTGTCTATTTAGTGCCATGTGTTCAGTAACTCTAAACTCTAAAACCACAGATGGTTTAAACACTCTTTCCGTAAACACTAAAGCCATCAACCTGCCCCTAAGCAGAATGTAAGGCCCTGTCCCGAGTCCCCAGGCGTGAGGCACGCCTTGTGGACATGTGTCAGGCGGCTTCTTTCAGGCCTAATTAGGGACCTGTCGGTTGTGAATCCGTGTTAGTGGATCAACAGCTCCTAGTGAATATGGTGTCTCTAGAAAGAAACACTCATAAAACAAAGCTGGGCCCTCCCTGGTGGTGCAGCATTAAAGTGCAGCACTATAAGACTACCCGAAGCCACTGCTGCATGAGATCGATCCCTACCCAGGAGGTGACCCACAGGGCGCAGCAGACCTCTCTGTCTCGCCCTGCGCCCACCGTGGTGTAGTTCAGTCACTCTGCCCCGTATCTCCCAAAGAGCCACGGCTCTGGTTGCACAAATTCACTGTTCACTAATGCAGCTTTCACAGTGGCTTTAGAGAGCATAAATGCTCTCGTAGCGAGAACCGACCATACCCGATGACAACTCCAACCTCCTCTCCTCCAGTGTCAAGATGGAGCGCCGTCCGCCCCTGAGTCCTCTGCTCCACCCATCGCCGGGGCCTGCTCGGGCAGTTGGGCCCCGGCTCCTGCCTGTCACTGCTCTGGTCTGCGACTGTTTTCCTAACAACCTGCACAGACTCTAGTGGTGCTTCTACCCTGAGCCAGTCATCCCCAGCTCGTATGAGCTGCATCCTCCCCTTCAACGCTGAGCTAAGTGAGTTCCATGCAGAGTGGTTTTCACACCTCCGCCCAACTCTATAAGGGAGTGCTATCCTTACTTTACAGGAAAGGAAACTAATGTGCAAGGCTGTTAAATAATTGGCCCAGGCTCATAGACCTCTTGCTCATTGAGGGGCGTATCTCCCTCTGCTCCAGGCTTCTCCTATTCTTCATAAAAGAATAAGATAAGCTTCATAAACATAAGATAGAGTTCGGCCCAATGGGGTGAAGCACAGCCCTGCAAGCTAGTAGCAGCCCTTCAGCACGAGTTCGATCCCCGACCAGGGAGGTGACCCACGTGGCGCGGCAGACCTCTCCTGACCCACCGCTGCTCCCCTCAGCAGTGTACTTCATTGACCTTTGTTCTGTTCCCTGTCTGTCTCTGGTGAATCCGCTCACAACCCGTTCCTCTGGCCTGTACCCCAGTTCTGTATGCATAAATTTAAAAAAAATTATTTAACTTTTAATAAAGTAATAGTTTATTTTTACATCATTTTGTGTTATTGTCCCATTCGGTTATAATCCCTGTGGGTTTCCCATCACCAAAAAAAAAATTTAAATAGAATTTAAAGAGGGCTCTTTGTCATCGCCGGTGTTCACTCCTGACTTCTGCCCTCGCCTGCCCCAGCACAGCGCTCACTGATGGCCTTGAAGAATCACACCTCCCCCCCCCAGTCCCTCTATTTCTGCGTCTTGTCCTTGCATGTGACCCCTGGTCATGGCTCTGCCTTGAAAGTATTTTTTGACTCTGAGGACTCTAATCTCTTCCTTCTCCCCATGCTGGTTGACTGTTTCCTTGTTGTCAACAATGGACCTAAGGATATCACAGGGACCCTCACTCATTAGAACTGGCATTTTCACTCTACACCCCTTTCCCTGACACTGGCCTCCAGGTGCTGGGCAAGGGGAAGTTGGGAGCCTCCAGCCGCCTGAAGACAAGGAGTCTGCAGTCTGGCTGGGCAGCAAGATCCCTGCCACAGAAATCACAGCCCTAGTCCACATCAGGTTCACCGCTGGCTCTACCTGCTAAGGTTACCAGGGGCGGGGAGTTCCCGAAAGACTGCAGCGGTTTGGGAAGGCTTCCTGGAAGAGGTGGTAAGGGCTCTGAGGCTTATATGAAAACACAAGAAAAGAAACACCCACGAGAAAGAACAGAGACGTTTTAACACCTTCTCCAGGGAGAAGGAGCCCCACCTGCCGCCACGCCCTGTAGGGCTCGTGACCTGTGGCCCGACTTGCGTGTTAACCCTCAACACCACCCCCCTGCCTAGCACAATCTAGGAAGTCGTGTGGACCTGGCTTGGAATTCCAGTTTCGCCCCCTACCGGTAGGAGAGCGGGACAGTGACTACGCTCAGCTTCCGTTTCCTGATCTGCTTAAACGTGGCCTTGACACGGGCCCTGTGACCCCTCAGAGAGGTAAGCGATTTTGGCCCAGGCTGGCATGATAGAAACCGCCACCCAAAGGTGCGGCCTCCCTGTTCGTGCCCCGGCCCGGCCCTCGTGGGCACACCCAGCCCAGCCCTGCACCCCATTCTCCATGCTCGTCTCCCAGGTCAGGCTGTGCCCCCGGTCACGGGCCACATGTCCAGTATCTCAGGCCCCCTGGGGGTCGTTCAGAGCACAAAGGCGTGGGCGAGCCAGAGACCTGAGAAATGCTGTATAGACTGGAGCAGAAGGGCAGACCCGAGAGAGCGCAGGGCCCCAGCTGGACTCTGGGGTCTCCTCTGCCTCAGCGTGGGGCTGCAGGCTGGGTGGGCCCCCAGCCGGGGCAGCTTGGACCCCAGTTGCCACCGCCCCAGCAGTGAGCCGGCAGAGAGGGGCACCCCACCTCCTTCCTCAGTGACGCTCACTCCAGTTTCATTCCAGGGATTCCTGACAGCCCAAGGACCCTGCAGTCACGATTAGTCTGCATGAAAAGGGAAAAGAAGAGCTAAAAGATCTTAGGGGAATGTTGCCCCCGGAGTGTTTTTAAATCTGGTGGAAATTCTTCCCTCCACATGCATTTCCCCGGCGGGGTGACCCTCCGTGGTGGCAGAGGTGGTGGTGGCGGAGAGGAGCCTTCCCAGAGCCAGGACACAAAGCTGGTGTTGTTGAAATGAGAGCCGTGTAATCAGCTAAAGAATTCCTGAGCAGAACCAAGGGCAGCAGATACCCAAACCTTGAACTTCTGTGCCTCCCTGCATTTTTCAAGTGCTTCCTGGAAAAAGAAGCCCCCAGGGCCTTGATCTTCTTCTAACTTAATTAGGGGCATGCAGGGATGGGGCAGGGCCTCGGGACTGTCTCTGAAGCCCAGGGCTCGATTCTGAAGCGAGGCCCAAGCGCTGGGCTCGATTCTGAAGCGAGGCCCAGGCGTCCGGGAGGGGCTGCGTCTCACAGGAGCTGTGTGCGCCTCTCCACCGTGCTGTCTTGGGATGAGAGGCAAGGCAGCTTCTGCCCTAATGGGTGGTCCCCAGCCACCTCACATCTCTCCCCTGGTGTCTGCACCCTCGAGGCCCGGGAGCAAATGAAGAAAAGCAAACACCAAGAGCTGGCTGTCGCTTGCAGCACCTGCCCGGCGCGGCGAGGAGCTGAGGGCCTGGGCTGGGCTCGGCTCCCGCGCCGGAGTCGGGAAGGGCACTGGCCCAGCTCTGCAGGCACCTGGCTGTGGCCTCGGACCAGTCACAGAGCCTCTCTGGGTCTGCTTCCTGATTCGCAACGCGGGGCTCGTTCTAGTAACCAGCTCTGAGAATTGTGGGGATCACTGACACAAGGATGCCACGGAAACGCTCAACACCGTGCCCAGCAATTGGAAATACTCAGTGCAGGTGCCCGAAGACTACCCTGAGGCTGTGGGGGGTGGGCAGGGGGGGCTGGAGGGTGCTCCCCTTTCTAAGGGAGGACCCAGAGAGGCGAGCTGCAGAAACAGGTCCCCGCTTTATCTCACAGGAAAGAATTTGCGACGGGAGTAGGCGAAGTCCCAGCCTCGACAGCCTCTTGTGCTGCAAACAGCACCCCTCAGACTCGCCCAGGGGAGTCAGCCTCAGCTCAGCGCCACAAAAGTGTGGCTCCAGTAAGAGCCACGGAGCCTGTGGAGCCTGGGCCGGCAGTCTGGCTGCTCCGGGGCCAGACACAGCCAGCCCTGCGCTCCAGCTGAGCGCAGGCCCCAGCTGAGGCCCGTGGAAATTGTTACAGCGTAACCAGTGAAGCAGCAGACCTGGTATGAAGTAGTAAAGGAATCAAAACAAAGCCAAGTGAGAGACTGAGAAGCTTATCGCCCCTGGTTCCCAGCATTTTTGTAGATGAAGCAGGAGGGTTTATGCCTTTTCATCTGTCAAGAATAGAAACTGCTGCTTGGCAGCTTTCTGATAAATATGTATTGAATTTGTTTTCGCTGAATTCCATTTCTGGGGCTGCCACCTCGTGGGTTCTCATCCCGCCCGGCCTCTCCCCCGAGGACCCTCAGCGACCACCTGTGTTTCCCACTCTCTGCTGGTGACCACACCCCCAGCGTGGCCCCCAGGCCTCGTCAGAGGGGGCTCCGGGGCTGCTAAGGCCTCACCCAGGAGCACACCTGCGAAAGCTGCGGACTGAAGCCCACACATCCTACGGAGGAGGCTGAGTTTGAGTACTTGGCGGGGCCAGGTGGGGGATCCTTCCAGGTCCCTTCTCTACCCCAACAATGCTATAGAAGGAGAGACTGGTGGAAAGAGGGTCTCCAGAGTGGACCTGAGCACGTGCACAGCAGAGCTGGACCGTGGGCCCTGAGGGGCCCTGACCCCAGCCCCCAGCCCCTCTCTCCAGATGCCGCTTGTGAACACGCAGAATATGCGGTGTGCGCCGGCCAGCTGCCTGGGACACACACACATCTGGGAGGGGCCCCGGGTCATCTCTGGGTGCCGCTGCAGGCTAGTGGGCGGGAGCGACGGGGCAGAGCCAGGCCGAAGGCAGCCTCGCCTCACCTCCACAGTGCCACACCACCGGGATGGGGAGGGCCAGGGGCCCCAGCCTCAGTTTCTCCACCCACGCAATGGAGTGCTTGCCCTGCTGGGCACATCTGGAACCCCAGCCCCTCGCTGGCCCTTCCCACAAGACATTGCCCTCTCCGAGGTGCATGGGATGGAGACTATGCAAATCCCCTCATTAAAGCTGGAAGTCCAAACAGCATTTCTGGGTCCCCACAGCACTGCAGAAAGTGGGGCAAAGCAGCTTTCATCGCGTGCCAGATGGAAGCGTGGGCAGCCGAGGCAAAAGAACGATTTTCTCTTGTTCCAAGCATGTTTCAGGGGTGCCACACGCCCCTGTCAGCTCGCCCTGCCTCTCTCTCCCCATCTCCAGGCACTTGATTACCCTGCCCCCAAAGCATTCACAGTCTGGAACTTTCTAATCATGGCCTGCCTTTGTCTGGGCACTTGGGATCATATGGCATCAATTGAGAGCGTAACCCGACTCAGGCTTGGTATTTAACATACCTGCGCAGAGGAAGTGTCTTTGAAGGAGAAGCCATGTGTGCCGGCCTCTGCCCTCCCTTCCAGCGGTCCAGCCCTTCACCTCTTAATCAGGCTCCCAACTAACCACCCCAGGTCTCACAATGGAAGGGCAATTACCAGGGTGAGGAGATGAAAGAGGCTGACCCACTGGTCCAAAGGTTCTTTTGCTTTTAAATTATCCATGATTTACCTGCATAAAAGGAGAGGAAGTGCCTGAAGATTATTCTAATTGAGCCAGACTTTTCAAATCATGGAAATACCAGCATTTCCAAGGGGAAATCCAATCCGTTCAAATTGCCCCCGTGAGTAACTCATACAAACAGAAGGAAAGAGGAGGCTTTCTTTTGCCAATGTGGGTCTGATCAGTGTAAATTGGATAAATGGCAGGGCCAGGAGGGCATGAAGCTTCCAGAGTCCTCTGCCCGCGTTTTCTTAGCCAGGTTTGTTAAGAGATCATTCTGGACCACAGGACGGTGGAGGAAATTCCTCCAGTTCAGCACTGCGCCCCCTCCTCACGTTATTGGAAACAGGCGGGCATGTTTTCCCCCTGTCTGACGATGTCCTTCCAACTTCTGCCCCGAAGGTCTGCAGAGAACAGGCGTCTCAGGGCCGGTCCCTGGAAGGGTCTCGGGCCAGGCTTCAGTTACAGCATTCAAGAGAAGAACGCAGGGGTCCCGGGCGTGACTGCTCGGCCCTCTCCTGGGAGAGGCTGAGGGCGCCTGTGAATGACCACCTCTGTCCAGGGGACTGGTCCAGAGAGGAGGCGTGCAGGGCTGAGAAATCAAGCACCTCCCTTAAGGTCAGAGTTCGCATCCCTGGAAAAGCTAGGGCGAGACCTTCCTGCCCTTGGGGTCCCTGACCCGTGCTCACGTTGAGACAATGGACCTTTTCTTTAGGGTGTTCAAAGCCATGTGTGTGTAGAAGGACTTTCGGTGGAAAACTCCGCTCACGGGGCCGCCTACATATTTGCAAGTTTGACTCAAGACCTGACACTGGCAGAAAAGTGAGTGTGGTTTGTTAATACTGATGTATGTGATCATAAAGTAAATGAAGGGTGAATGCCATCGAGGTTTCCTCTTGGAGTTCTCAACAAAAAGAAACAAACGTCTACGAGCATGCCCGGCTGCCAAGGCGAGCGTGGCTTATCACAAGGCCTTCTGCTCACAGCCTCACAGCCTCACAGCCATCCACCTCAGGATCACAGGTACGACTGAAAAATAAACTCCCGCTGACCTCACTTGGAATACCACCCTACGGTCATCTTTTAGGGTAGAATTGGATTCGCTAATCAGAGAACAAAACCTGCGTTTGCTGAGCTTAATCTTCTCATCATTTTCCAGAAAGATGACCTTGACGTTGCTAGATTTCGGCACTGATGTTTGCTGAAAAAATATGACACAGGAGCACCTTGCAACTCACAGGTACTCCCACATGCCTTGTCATGATGTGCCTCAAGCCGAGGCTGGAAGCCAGGGAGATGTTGGTGCCCCCAATTTGCAGGAGAGGAGACAAAGAGCGAAGCCAGAGAGTTGGGGGGATCAGACCTCAAAAGTGCCCCATGCTCCCTGCAGAAAGGCTTTATAGTGACCGGAATCCCTTCCTGTCCAGAAAGAAAGATGAAGCTAAGAGAGGAATTCCACACCTTCCCAGTTACTCCCCCATCCACATCCTCACCCGTTAATTGTCGGCTGTGAGTGGAGCGAGATGGTCTCACCGGGCAGTGCAGCTCACTCTCGTCTGTGCACGGGTCAGGGAGCCTTGGAAATATTTCCAAAACTTTAAGAACAGCAAGAAATAACTTCACTGAGAAATGCAGGTACAGCTCGATTCAGTCGTCGTGGACGCCTGTGGCCCGAGTGTAAGGCACAGGGCACGTGGCCGCAGACACCTCTGCCTCCGAGACCCACCAGTCACCCTCACACTCCAGCCTGGCCCTGCAGGAGCGTGCTGCCGGGTGCATCGGGATTGAAGACCGGATCTCTGTCACTCCTTTTCTTCGACTTCTTCATTTTCAACTTGGTGATTTTACCAAAATCCCTTTTCTATGCAAGTGGAAACAATTTCACATGGTAGGCCTCCGCTTGACTGCCTCCTTGAGAGGTCAGGTCACTTGGAAAGAAGCCTGTGCCCTCTGCAGGGCTGGGGGCCCTGCACTCTGCTTCACTGCTGCAGGACAGAGCCCCGCCTGGGCCTCAGTTTCCCTCTTCCCCCGTGACTCCCTTGGGGGCGGCTAGGAAGAGCTGAAGACAGGATTGCAGGCAACCTTCCTGTGGAGGAATGCTGCATGTGGTCTAGGGCAACTCTGGAAACCGGGGGGCTCGGTGGGGAGACGGGACGCTTGGGCTCCCACTCCTGTACCTTCGGGGGTGGAAGGGCCAAGACAACCAAGGGCCTCGGTCTTGCTGTGAGGGAATTCCCAAAAGCTGGTCCTCCTTATACATATCTATACAAGAATTCACCTATTTGCTAAATTTTTTGTCACCCCCAAATTAATACCTGACTCCCCCAAAGCCAGCTGACGTGGAACAAGGCGATGTTTGGCCGGGTCTCCGCCCTCCCCTCTAGCCAGTGTTGTCTGACTGGGGTTGCGGCTTCCCTCAGGCAGGTGTCTCGGAGCCGCTGACAGGACCCCGTCAGGGAGTCGGTGACACCCAGCAAAGGGGTGTCCCTAAACAGGTGCGCACCAGGCCAGAGCACTTGGGTCAGCTGATGAAACTGTCAGCAGGCGCTACCGCGCCCACCCCACAGACAGCGATGGCTCCCTGCTTTCTGCCACTTTGCCCCGGTTCGAGAACACCCCTGCTTTAAATTCCATGAACCGCTGGCACCTTTTCGACCTCCTGTTCCTGGTGGGAGGATACAGAACCCCAGGAAGGCAGGCAGGCGGGGTCTCGGCCGACCTTCTCTGGGGCCTTTGCTGTAGGGATTGCACCCAAGTGACCGTGTGCCAGGCCGTGGGTCCCGACGCTCACCTGGCATGCTCCCCACGTCCATGGAGCGCGAAGTGGGGTCACCTGCTGTAAATGTTGCCCACCGCGCTGCCAAGCCAGTTTCTCCCACCTCCATGCCAGGGCCCCTGCCTGGCGCCTTCCTGGGGTTGCAGGACCGAGCACCCCTAAAGGAGCGGACGCGGCTGTGGGCCCGAGGCGTCCCCCCGACCGGCTGTCCTGGGAAGGGCATGGTTCAGAGTGCCCCACACCTGGAGGGCGCCTGGCACAGAGACGGCGCTTGGCCACCCCTGCTCACCTGCCCGCCACCCCCTAAGCTCTGGGGTTCTTGGGGACAGGAGTCTCCGCTCTGACCTTCCCTGATGGGTCTATGTCAGAGAACCAGCGGACTCAGGGTTGTCAGCCTGGTGGCAGTGACACGCGTGGACACTGACATTTCCCAGGCAGGAGCTGGCAGGGCGGGTTACGGGGACAAGGGGACAGGGAGCCCCTGATCCTGTGTCCCATTGATTCTGCTCTCCTCTGACTAGGCACGGAAGGCATCTGGTTGAAATGGCAAATGGCAAACGGGCTCTCCCTGGTGGCGCAGCGGGTTAAAGCACCCCATGATAAAGCTCTCTGAAGCCACTGCAGCACGAGTTTGATCCCCGCTCCGGAGGTGACCCACACAAGGAGCCGCAGACCTCTCCTGGCCCGCCCGCTGCTCCCCTCAGCAGTGTACTTTGTCCATCTGCCTATCCTGCTCCCCACTCTGTCTCGGGTGAGTCCTCTCATCGATAAATCGTTTAAAAAAAAATGGCAAACAGGCCACAGGATGAAGGGGGACGCTGAGGTGGAAAGACAGGGAAGGGGGAAGGACGTGAGGGTGGTCACGACAGACACGGGGACACCTTGTCAGGGAGCACCCCGACTCGGAGGGAGCTGGATTTCGCCGTCCATCTGGCCACACTGATACATGGCCTGTGAGCAGCTGCCAGGTAACCACGGCCCGGGATCACAGTTCCCACCTCAGAATGGTGTCTGGTGGAGCCGGACAAGGCGTGTGGAGTCCAGCAGGCCTCTCTTCAAGGAGTGTCCTTCCCCTGATGGACTCAACACTGGAGCAAGGTCTTGGCTGAACTGTTCTCACCACCACCTGATTGGACGGTGCCATCAAGCAGCCTTGCCCCTGTGAGAGGGGGTGCCCCAACCCTGGCACTCCCGTGGACACACGGCCGCCACTGCAGACAGTGGGCCCAGGCCGGAAGGCCGCTGGAGCAGCGGCTGGGGTCACTCCGACCTGCTCAGGGCCATGGGAGGCCTGAGGTGGAAGCAGAACATGAAAGCAGGTAGATGCCCCCGGGCCTGCAGACTGGAGCCCTTACCTCCAGCCCGGTGACCTTTGGGCGTCCCCCCGGTAATAACACCCTATGGTTTTACAGCAACTTTCCCAAAGGAGCTCAAAGCCCGGAGAAGACATTACCTCATGAGTCTTTGCTCTGCGGGGAGAGAGACAGTCCGTTTCAGCAAGTCTGGCTCAGGGTGAGGAAGAGCAGGCCCATGAGTCAGTTGTGGGCTAGACAAGGTTTCTACGGACCAGAACCCTTGCGCCGCCTCCTGGGTCCTCACCCCGCCAGCTCCACAGAGCGGAGATCGGTCCTGGGGTGCACCGCCGCCAGCAGGCCCTGGCCTGTCCTGACACTCGGCGGTGCTGCCGGACCCCAGATCACACGCGCTCCCCTGCTCGCTCCCATCCCGCTCTGGGGGGTTAGAAAGGCCTGGGGGGCTGTCCGGCTCTCGCCGTTGGAATCCTCACAGCGAGGTCGGCCTTGCTCTCACAGCTAGGTGGGCTGCCTGACCCCCCAGCCTGCTTGCCGCCCCCCACGAGTCTGCCTGTCTCGCCACAGTGCCCCTAGAGAAGCCAAACACGGGCACTGAAGAAGGGCCCAAGGAGAAACAAGTCACTGCCAGGTCAGTGCCCACAGGCCCAGGGCTTGTCCTCGCTCCAGGGAGAGAAGCGAAACCTCCACAGACACGCATCTCCTCTGCTGCTCCTGCACAGCCCTGCCCTGGCTTCCGGACAGCATCGGCCGTGCCAGGGCCCACTGGGGCACGGCTGGCCGCCCCACCACAGACGCCGGCCCCCAGCCCGAGGACAGCCAGGCGCCTCTGACTCCCGGCCCGTGGGGGCGTTCTCCGCTGCTCTCCCCCGGAGGCCTGGGGCCTCGCTAGGAGCCAGGCGGAGTCGGGGCCAGCGGGGACGAGGCGCAGAAACCCCGTATTGAGCAGAGACCTGGAACAGAGGGCCAGCCAGACAGTGCTATCCAAGGAGTTTCGTCAGGTCCTTGAACTTCTTAGGGCTTGTTTTCTTATCTCTGAGACAATGAAGGTGATAACTGCCCTGGAGCGGTCTGTGCCGGTAGAGGAGCCAGCGATGCCTGCTGCCCTCGAGGCCCAGCGCCGTGTCTGCTACGTGGGGGGCGCTTGGTGACTACTATCATTTCTCTTTCCTGATAACCAAATCCGCCCACATGCCAGCGTGCTGGCATCCTCAGATCTCAGGCTGTAAAGCCAGGAGGCTCCCAGCTCTTCACGCCCCAGCCCATCACCACACCGACAGGCAACGGGGTTAGGCGGGGGGCGGCGGGCCAAGGCCAGATCGCAAGGCTGTGAGTGGCCGCGGTGGCGAGGCCTCAGGGCCAGGCTCTGAACGTCCAGCTTCCCACCGAGGGCCCCTCGAGGAGCCAGGGGCGCCCAGGCAGCCGATTCACTCTAGGAAACACTGCCTTATGGCTGACGTCATCCTTGTCCTCGTCTCTCAAGCTGTAGGTGTCAAACCCACACCGGGAGGAGGGGACACGTGTCTCGGGCTTCCTGACTGCAGGCCAGGCCCCTCCCCGTGATTCGGGGACTGAACAGAAGCATGCCCCGATCGCAGGCCCCAGCCCAGAGCTGTGTCAGCCACGAGACTTGGGTAAAGCGTGGTGAAGAGCGCAGCGAGCCTGGCCGTCGTACAGTGGGTTCAGCTCCCTCCACCACTGCGTTCTTCAGATGCTCATTTCAAAGCGGGGGAGCCCCACCCCAGCCCGGGAGAATCGATGGCTTCCGTCACGGTGCCTTTGCGGATCTGTCCAGGCCGCCCCCTGCTCAGTGCTGAATGGCTGACATGCCACCCTTCTGCCCGCGTGTGGCTGATCTTGGGTCCCCGAGAGGAGGATCAGGAAATGTGCACGGAGCTCCACCCGTGTTTGAAGGCGCCAGTCCACCAGAAAAACAAGGAACGGCTCTGCTCTCCTAACGTGTGATCCCCAAAGCAGGTCTGTCCACAGGAATTTCTCATCACTCAGCAGCTGAACCCAGACGGATTGCTGGTCCAGCACTCGGTGCCAGCGGGTCCCCAAAGCGGCCAGCGCCAAAACCGGCACCAGCGCTCTGACATTGACACTCTGCCCTAGGGTGTCCCCTGGAAGCCCGATGCCACCCACACTGTATGAAGAGGGTGCAAATGCTTTGCCCCATTAATAATGGGCCCATTTCTCATCTGACTTGAGAGTCTGTGAAGCCGGTCCAGGCACAGAGACTTCAAAGGGAGCTCGGCGCTGGAATTGGCCCCAGAGGGCACAGAGCAAGACAAAACACAGGCCGCAGTTTTTACACTGTGGATGGCGGAGAGGAAGTCATTGTTGCTAAGCGCTCGCCTTGCCAAGCCCACCAGATTGGAGGAGCCCAGGAGCTCACGTCTCTGCATAAATCGTCATGAGCACACACACACACACATACACACACACGAGTTTAGCTCCAAAGCCCTTCAGACTGGAATGAGCATTGCAACATGGGATTTATTTTCTCGTGGAAAACTTCCCCACCCCTAAAAAACACAGACTCTGAAATCAGTCTCCCCAGCATGAACTTACAAGCAATATAGTAAACCAGAGTTACTTAAAACTAAGGAGGAAAAATCTCTCCTATTGGGTAACTGAGGAGGTCTGATCCTAGGAGCCCCCTCCCTCCTTTCCCCCGGGCCTTGGCCACCCTGACAGCTGCCCTGTAAGCCTCAAAGCTGCAATAACCTTGCCAGGTAGGAACTGTGGGGTGGCACGAGTCTCCCACCAAGCTATAAACACTTGCAGAATGCCACCCTTCTCATCTGCATACCTTGTGTGGCACTTGATGTTGTCTGAAATCATGCTTGTTACTCATTGATTTGTTTGTTATCTGTCTTCTCTACCATTAGGCTTTAAGATTCACCAGATAATAGACATGTTCTGCCTTGCTTGCCATTCTATCCCCGAAGGCTAGGGAAGAGGTGGAAAATAGGAGGCACTTAATTGCATAGTTGTTGACTGACTGTGAGATATTTGGCATATGTCTACATTAATGGGTGGGTGGGTGGATGGGTGGGTGGATAGATGGATGGATGGGTGGATGGATGGGTGGGTGGATGAATGAATGGGTGGATGGATGGATGAATGAATGGACGGACGGACGGACAGATGGATGGATGGATGGATGGGTGGGTGGATGGATGGATAGGTGGGTGGATGGATGTGTGGATGGGTGGATAGATGGATGGGGGGACGGTTGATGGAGTGTTTATCTGTGTGGATGATATGGTCATGAGAGTCTTTTACAAAGGAGGAAGAAGAAACAAAGGCAGGTTATCCAGAAAATGGTTGTGAAAGACATAAGGATATTTTAATCAAGGAACCAAGACTAGAGGGAATATTTGACCTGGAGAACAAGGATTCACTGTAGTCTCTGGGGCTACAGCTATCAACCACAGAATTCATGGTTCCAAGCAAAAAAGAGGCAGAGAAAGGGGTACAACCAGTAGTGATGTGTTTCCATAGTGGAATGGGCTGCCTCAGGGCAGTCCACGTGACCATTAGTCAGGAGGGTTTAAGACAGATGCAGTATTAGGGGATTGATAGCAATTCCCCTCTTCACCTCTAGGAAGCTTTGCTGCCAATTGGAAAAAGCTGTTCCCTCTGTGAACACACCACCAGCTAATAGAGTGTAACAAAGGAGAAAGTTGTCCTTCTTCAGGAGCCTGGCCCGGGACTTTTCCCGGCATGCTTCCTGAGATGTGTGCAGGGTTAGCTTCAGGGCTGTTGGTGTCGGGTCGACCTGCAGTTCCAGTGACTCCCAGACAAGTGGCCACTGCAATGCTCTGGGCACACTGTTCCCAATAGCCCCAGGTCCTCGAGAGAAGTTGTTTTCGCTGGTGCTCTGCTGCTGTTTTCTATTCCAGCTCTAATGTAGCCACGTAGTTCTGGTGATAGATCTGGTCTGTGAGCTCTTTCAAGCTCAAGACCATGGCTGTGTGGACTCACTGTGGGGATCTCATAGCTCCCTGAAAGGAGATTTCATTTAGAATCAAGTCACCTCTGCTTTTAGGAAAAGTCAATAAAAGCTTTTCAAAGGAAAATTCCCCAAAGCAATCCAATTTGAGACAAGGAAAGAGATCATTGATTTACCCCAGCTTGGAATCTTAGCAAAGAGCAGCACAGGGCAATTCGCATCGATTGCCAAGTGAAGGATGCCAATATCCAAATTCTTAGTCATGGTGACAAAAAGCTGTCACTTACTCACATAGCTAATCTTCAGGCTGTAGCTGGGGGCCCGCTAGGTAAGGGAACCACTAGAAGAACAGCTGCTTTGTCTCCACACCATCTTCAGCTGTGGGCCTGGGCTTGTCCCATGGGATCCCGGCTATAAAAGCCTTTGGGGACAGCAGGCTTCTTATCCAGGATAATGGCCTTCAAGGCCTAGACCTGGTCCCTCTGATCACCCCATCTCTCACTCGGCACCCCTGGTGCCCCCTCACTCCCTCCAGCGGCCCTTGGCTATCTGCCCCAACTGGGTATCTTGGTTTATGCTGAGCTCCCACCGCTATGATGACAAAGGTGCCTTCTTCAAAGTGGGTTAATAAATGTGTGATTTAAGTGAGTTCATGCATGTGATACTCTGAGTGTTGAATGTGGCGTCATTTTTCTCTAGTCACGTGGTGTCATGTGAGTTTAAGCCACGTGATCTTGGTGCTTGACCCCTCCCCTGTGTCCACATGCTGTCTGTGCTCTTCCACAGAATGGCTCCTATGTCCCAGGGCTGATGTCCACTCCAGACTATGTGTACCTGGGGCAAGGGGTGATATAAATGTGGGTCCCCAGCAGAAACACGGGTCCACTGAACAGGCTCTTAGTAAATGAGGGAACGTGTGAGTCAGTGGGACATTGGTGACTGTAAGGCATTTGAACATTTATTTGAACTTCACTGCTATGATGTGTGATGAGATAAACACTTTATAGTACAGGAAACTGAGGCCTAGAGAGATTAAAAGATTTGTTCAAATTTCCATGGGTGGCAAAGATTTTTGTGACTCTCACTCCACAAGAGTTTTTGTGGATAGAGAAATGAATAATCACATTCCAGCTGCAGACACTGTTGGGTCTGATGCAAGATCTAACACTTTCTTTCTAGATCCTAAGTTCCATGAGACCAGGGTGTGCTGTTGATTACTGTATTCCCACTGCTGAGCTCAGTGTCTGCCACAGTGAGCAATAAACTGTTGAGAGAATGGGCAAAAGGATGGACGGTTGGGTCATGGATGGATGGACAGACATGTGGGTTGGTGGACAGGTAGGTAGGTGAAGGATGCATGGATGGATGAAGGTTGCATGGACAGACAGAAAAACCGAAGATAAAGCTCCTCGGCCTATAGGAAAGTTGATTTCAAGAATCTGTTATTCAATCTGTCTGTTCTGAAACCCTCAGTGATACATTCCAATGTCTGCTGATGCCGGTTCTTGGTGGAGGCAAGTGTTGATGTGTTTGATTCTACTGCCTATGTTCCTACTAAAACTTGAAAGCACATAGGAGAAGAAATTGTATATACAAAATGAGATTGAAAAAAAAAGAAATACAGAGGTCAACTTGTTGAAAGTTTGACAATATTGTGCTTGGACATAATTTCTACAGAGACTCCAGAGGACTGGAAACAACCAGACCTATGTATATCTCTGTTTCACAAAGATTTCTCGGGATGCAGCTGGAGTGCATGGCGTGACAGGGGGAAGACTAGACAAGAGCCAGGTAATAAACAACTGCCAGGGAAAAGACAGAGACGGAAACTGGATACTAACGTTTTCCCAATGATCCCAGACACATTGGCCACAAAGCCACTCTTTCTACAAAGCTGCAATTGAACATGCGTGCTATGACATCACTTAGGGTCACTGACAAGAATTCTTGAGAGCCCTGGAGGTGAGTTACCTCCACATGCCTTCCTTCAAGGTGTATATATTCCCAACAACCTCAAGGCAGGGGAGTAGGACAGCAAAAGAAAATGCAAACCATTTGAGCATCCAAAATTGGCAAAGAGCTTTTTGGGGTAGTTTAGCAATTCCCCAATGGATAATTTTATGGTTCATTTAATACTTCGAAGCAATTTCCTTAATGACGAGTTCATATAGGAAAATTGGAAGTGGATTTTTATGCAAAAATGCCTGGAATGACATACATTTAGCCTCTGGCAGCCCATCAACCTGTTCTCCGTCACCACCCCTAAGGCTGCTAGTAGTTTCTATTTTTGGCAAAACTCCTCTATGGGATCCTTTTATTTTGCTGAGACCTGAAAGGATGTGCCATAGGATCATGAGCAGAAAATCCTCACTGTGGAGAAACAACAGTGGGCGTGGGGGCGTCCCTGCAGGTGTCTCTGGAACTCTCACAGGTTAGTCGTGAACTGTCTATGGTTCCACAGCAACAGGTCAACGACACATGATTGTGAGCCTACTATTAATTAAAAACTGCTTTTGTAATAGAAGAGGTACAGATCCAACAAAGACTATTAAGCTTTATATGTAGGATGACCGTATAATTTATTGCCCAAACCAGTACACAGCTGAGAGTGACAGGAAGCACTATCAGTCATTGTGCTGGGACTAGAGCAGTAAACCTGGTCTGGTCCTGCAAATTAGAAGCAGGGTCACTCATTTAAGTGTTCATGTCTAAGCTTGTGAAATGGTGTATGCTTCATATAGATTCAGCAGCTGAAATATACCTTATCTAAACTGGTATTCGCTTTCCATTTTGCTACTCGGTGAAATCACATATAAAGAATGAAGACTACTGATAGATACACTCACTTTTCCTTAGTGGAGGAAAATCATCTCTTTGCCTGACACATAGCTGACTTGTCGAGTCACTAAGGGAAGGACTGACCCATATAAACAATCGCTCTGGGCGATCTCACTGAGTTATCTTGCGTCTCTGGGTCAGACCTTCTCAGATTGAAAATTAGGAACTAAAACTAAAGGAATTTTCGTGTTCCTTCAAGTTCTAATACCTTATTAATGTGTTCCCAGAAGTGACTATAATTTTAATAAAGCTATTTATAAAAATATTCAAAGAGGATAGAAGACATGGCATACAATGTGTAAGGGACCAAAATGACCCCAGGGCACTTTTCTATTTAGGAGGAACCTAGCTGTACTCCTTAGTAGCCCAAAGGAGTGGCTTAGCGACAAAGAGACAGCATTTCCTTAGCTTGATGGTTTCCTTCCTTCATCATTCATCCACCAGGCACTTTCTGCTCATCTGCCCCCTGGGGGACATACGTGCATCCAGTATGGCCCTCCTGGAGGTCAGGTTGTGACAACAGAGACATCATAGATACAAATGGCTTTAAACCAATGGCTTTAAGCGAGAGTAGAAAAAAGAGGGTCAGAAGAGGGCAAAGAATTCTGTGTGTGCGTGTGTTGGGGGTGGGGAGCGGTGGTATGAGGAGGCTTGATCAGTTCTGGCATGGCAGAGTAGGACAGGAGGCTAATGGCAGTCTCACAAAGGAGTCATCGTTGCAACCTTGAACTTGGATGTTCAGAAATGTAAAGAAGGATTCCCAGATGGTAGAAACAGTAGGTCAGAAAGCACAGAGGTAAAAAGAAGAAGAAAAGACAATAATAATCAGATTTCTCTGGGATACACAGTGCTCAGAAGCAGAGTTCATGTCTTATTTATCATTGTGTGCTCAGAACCTAGCATATAACAAATGCTCAATGATGCTTTACTATAAGAGTGAATAGATGAAAAGTTAATAGAAGATGAAGTTGGGATGGTCATATTTTATTTGGTAGAGTGCCGGCCATCATATAGATATTCAGTATTTATTGAGTGCATATTGGATGGATGGATGGATGGATGGATGGATGGATGGATGGATGGATGGTAGTTAGATAGCTGGGTGGAAGGTGGATGGACGATGGATAGATGCATATGATTTCAACAGATCTTGAATATGAGGCTAAAAAGCCTACTTGATCTGCGGGTGATGGGATCTACTGAAGACTTCTAGCAGAAGTGTTGGAAGGATAACAGGCTTCAAGAATCACCAGCCTACAAGGAGGAACTGACAGTGGGAGACTGTTTTACTCCCGTCCTGATGAATTTTAAGTGTACTTCTCACAAGCATGCTGTGATAATGAAATGAAAATTGATGCTCAAAGAGAGGATTTAAAGATTTCATTCGTGGTTACAAAGTATTTTACCTGAGATACTACAGATGTTCCAATATTTTATGGTCTGCATCAGAAAATTTGCTGTGGGTACCCAGGTCTCCTGAGTCAGGAGTTAAGGGCCAGTGGCTTGTAGGCAAGGACAACAAGTGGAGAAGCCCTCACACCCAACCCTCTCCATGTGGTGCCCTGAGGACACCACAGCTTGGGCTGTCCAGTGAGAGAGACCAGCCCAAAACCTGGCTACCTGGGCATACATCTGTCCTCTGCCACTTGTTAGCCTGAACTTGGGTCAGCTCTGAACCTTCCTTGGCCAGCTGGAGCCAGCTCGTGGTCTGTGCAGGCCACTCTCTTCCTTCTCCTAACTCCAAGCTCAGTAATGTCACATCCTGGGAGGCTGAGCTCGGCAGCCGTAGGGCCAATGCAGATATTGGCAAGGTTGGTGAATTGAAACTTCATTTTATTTTTAGTTTCTTTCCAGGTATCAATGGTTAACATATTTACAGTGTCTAGACTTCCTGTTTCCCCATCGTCAGAGTGGATGTGTCAGAATAACAGGAATACAGGTCGGCGAGGCTGACGATGGTGATCAAATTAATTGTTGTGAATAAAAAGCTTATAACAGCGCCTGGCAGACAGGAAGGGCTCAACAGCTATTAGCTCAGGTTTTTGTCCAAGTGTCTGTGTCCTGAGCACAAGTAGGGAAGGAGTCTGGTGCACAGTTACATATCCCCACCCTGCCAAGCCACACCCAGCCCTAAGCCTGGCACCCAGTAGGTACCCTGAGAGCGAGGGTAAAACGAAGCCCAACCTGGCCCCCTGCCTCACCAGCGTCAGCCCTGGAGGGCCTCGCTCCTGTAATTAACAAGCAGGCGTCACTTTTACGCCAGGGCCTCGTCCTCTCTGGCCTCGCCTTCTTTCTTTCAACTCCGGTTCTTGAACAAATCCCTCTTTTCAGGAACGGGAAGCTGATCTGTGCTGGGGACCCGCCAGTGGTGCGGTGTATGTTGGCACCGTCGGCAGCTGTCATTCTTGGGAGATAATGGGATCGGAGCGCCAAGGGGGAGAGTTCTCCATGCAGAATTTCCCTGCTTAATCCGCTCTTGTGGCTGGCACAAAGTCAGCAAAGGAAAGGAACCAAATTACCCGGGCGGCTTTGGCAGGCTGCGCTGCTGTCACAGGCCAGAAGTTAATTCCCTCCTCTCCCCCGTGCCACCAGCTCAGGGGCAGGTCTGGTGAGGCTGGCTTTCTGCGTCAGGCTGTCAGGTGGCGTCCAGCGCAGAGATCAGGCAGCAGGGGGCTCACGCCCCCGTGCAGCCCCACAGACAGAGGGACGGACAGATGTCCTGCAGGGCACTGCCTGCCCCGTGCCTGGGCACCAGGCTCCGTCTGAGGCATGTGGGGTGTGGGGACAGATGCCCCCGCCGGCAGGGTCGGCAGTCCTCACGTGGAGAGGGGGGTCGACCTTAACTCCAGGGCACCGTGCCTTACTCCAAGAAAAGTTGTCGGGGGCAGGGGCACCCCACATTACTCGTGGAGGTGGGGCGCGACGGAACCTAATGGGCTTATCCATGAAGCCCCTCCACGCCCTCTGCAGACTGGGAGGGAGAGGGCCAGGGAGGCGATGTTGAGGCAGCAGGTGCATCCAGGCGCCATGGTACCCCCTGCACTGTGCCCCGTGTACCCCTCAAGATGGCCCTACAGGCGCATGCTGCTGACTTCATCCCGCAGGAGTGAAAGCGTCTGACTCAGTGGCCTGCAACAGCCATCTGTATCCAGACTCGCCTGGGCTCAGGGGCTGAGCCTATCCCAGAGGCTGAAACACCGTCACCGAGACTGAAACCTTCCCATAATCATATGGTGAGAAACGGGTGTCCCACCGGCCCAGCTGTGAATGTGGCATCCCAGAAGCTTCCTGACATATTATGGAGCTTATTATGTGCCGTGAATTCTGGTTTCCAGCCTGTCAAATACTCATCTCTGTTTTGACATTCAGCTCTGACCCACCACATTGACACAGGTCCACCCAGGAGACACAGCCCACTGGACAAACACCTGCTGCCTGCCGGGTGGCCTCCTGCCTCGGGCTCCTCTGCACCCAGAGGGCAGTGTTCGGGCACGTCCTGCGACAAAACTGACCGCCACCCCCTCCGCTCCTCGCCACGCCTTCTCAAGTCTGCCCGGTGGCTTCCAGCTCTTTCTTTGCCCCTTTCTCGTCCATCAACTCTGCAAGCACAAAAGACTTGCTGACCTGCACACGAAGCATGCATGTACACACGTGTACACATGCCTGCAGACATCAGTGCACACCTGTGCTCTCTTGGGGGTGGTCACTGCTCATGCAGGCCGCTCACTGGCGTTTAGAGATGCCTTTGGGTGACGCATCACGTCCCCTGCTCCATCCTGCTCCCACGCTGCCTGCCAGGTCACTAGTCGTGACACTGGGCTTTACAAACCCAAAGGGAACTCTTCGCTTGGGCGTGCTGGAGGATGGGAGCAGCCCAGACCACGTGGCCTCTGCCGCTCCCGCGCCCTGGAGGGGCTCCTCAGAGCACAGCTCCGCACTCCTGCGTAGGTTCGGGGGACCCTGGCCTGAGCGCCCTGTCTGGAAGGACTCAGATGTGACTTGCTTCAGCGCCTCAGTCTGCGTGAGCAACTTTTCCCCGGGCATTCACCTGGGAACAGAAGCCACCCCGGGGACGAGACCTCTGTCTCTGTGGCCGCGGGAGCTCGGGGACACGGGCTTCCCAGTGCGAGCCTCGGCTGGCTCATCTTTTCAGTGGGGTGACCAGATTAAGCCCTGTTACACTGGGACCGCACCGGAGCTAAGCTATCCAAGCAATTTAAGATTAACGCTCCCAGACAGTGACGAGGTGCCAGGCATCAGGCTGATTCCCTCGTAATCCTCACACCCCCTCACACGTTGACGGCACCGAGGCCCAGAAAGCTTGGCTGAGTCCCCCAGGGCTGCCACGCGGCCAGCAGTCGGGCTGACTCACAGCCACGCTCCACGCCCCACCCCACTTCTGGCACAGCTGCTGCCCCCGCCCCAGGCACTCTGCCCCGGGCACCCTGCCCCGGGCACCCAGCTCCGGGACTCCTGAACCTGCATCTACTCCCGGCCCTCGACTGAAAGCCGCAGAGACAGCGTCTCATTCATCTCCATGGGGAGCAGCAGGAGGAATGTGAGCCTGGCCCACCAGAGTGGACCCTTCACGGGCCACGGGGGGCTCACTCAGGGCGAACTGTCCTATATATGCGGAGACAACCTCTCGCAGCGCTCCCCCTGCTTCTCTGGGGTCACCCCTCGGGGCACCTCTGCCCCCTCCCCGTGGGTTTAGCCCACGTCACTGTGGTTTCCAGCGGCCGCGCGTGAGCCCCAACGCCTTGTCCCACCCCGAGGGCACGTGGCTCTGAGGTCCGTGGCACCACCACTTCCGGAAGCCTCCCCGGGAGGCCCAGCCACCCCACGCCTCCTCTCTGGATCCCCGACGGTGCCTTGGCTGGGGTGCAGGCCCCTCCGCCCGCCGCCTGCAGGCCAGCAGGTCTCGGGGTGCATGACTCTGCAGGCCAGGGTGCAAAGCCCCCATCCCCGCCACCCAGGCGCTCACCAGCCCACGGAGATGCCATCCTGGGGGGGGGGGCACCCCCAGGGTCCCACCCTTCCGCTGGGGCCCTGCTGCTGGGTGGGCGAGAGGGACGGGTCTCCCCCTCTGCTCAGACCCCAGGCCCCTCTCCTCCCAGGGGCTGCGGGCTCCGGCGACCCCTCCCCCAGACACAAGCTTCCTTTCAGCATCGCTGACGGAGACTCTGAGCCCTGTCCCCTTCAGCCGGAGCCATTGTATCAGCTGTGATTTATGTAAAGGCTTTTGTTGGACTCCTGGTTTTGACAGTCTCTGTGTTGTGGAATGGTAATAATTACGGAGCCTTTCATCCTTTATTTACGGGATTGCTCTGGGGAGAGAGAGGCCTGGCTGGGGAGGCCGCTGGGGGAGGGCCGGCTCTCTTTTCTGCGCCTCGGTACTGAACCAAGGAGTAGGGGTCCTTTGGAAGTTATAAATAGCAGCCCCAGAGAATAAAGAAGTCACCTCTCCAGACTAAGGCCGCTCGCCGAGGACAAAAGACGCTGGGAGCTGGGAACCCCACGTCTTCAGGCCTGTTGGGGCGAAAGGGAGTTTCCAGGGCCCGGCCCCTTGTTTTCCAAAGCGCACTCTGTCTGAACACAAGTCTGCAGCGGAGGGAAAGGAAGAGGCTTTCTGTCCATCAGTTAGTGGGACAGACACCTCCTGGCTGGGACCAGTTCTGACTGCCAGGAAGCTCCCCTGAAATGGAGCTGAGGTGAC
Organism: Condylura cristata; assembly: GCF_000260355.1. Taxonomy (NCBI): domain Eukaryota; kingdom Metazoa; phylum Chordata; class Mammalia; order Eulipotyphla; family Talpidae; genus Condylura; species Condylura cristata. Next base: position 34,171,962 of record NW_004567121.1, read on the forward strand.
CTCACTGCCCCCCAGGCACTTCCTGGTCATGGCCCCCGGGCCCTGCTTCCTGCTTCCCTTCTGCTGGGCTGGGAGGGTGGAAGCACCGGGGCCAGTGTGGGTGGGAAGGCCCTGTGCCACCCCAGGACAGGCCCTCCGGTGGCCCGCAGCCTCGGGAGAGAGGGCAGCATGAGCCCTGGGATCCCAGCAGGGAGAGGGCCTGGGGGGCACCAGATATCCCCGAGGGGCATGGGGGACCCTCCACGGGAGGTGCAAGCTCCCGCGTGTGCCGAGTCAGAGAGGCCACGGGCTGGTCTACGGTGTGGCTGGTCCAGCCAGAGGAGCCGGACTCCTGTTCTCAGGCCCCTGGAGTAGTCGGGACCCATGGAGGACTTGAGGCCTCTACCCTTGGAGAGGTCGTGGTCTGGGGGAGGAGACGGTCACCTGACACAGGCCCAGGGTGTTCCCGTGCAGCCAAGGGCTGCAGGAGCACCAGATTTGGGGTGCCCAGGAGAAGGGGAGTGAGACGTGACCCATGGGTGGAGCGGAAACTGATCAGTCCAGCAGGTTGGGAGATTTCAGGCCCAGGACAGCCCGGAAGAGCAAGGAGGCGGAGTCGCATGGCCGGGATGTCCCTCCAGCGCCCACAGGACTGTTTGGGAGGAAAGACTGGCTTTCCTTCCACACTGGCGTTGTGAAGAGTTAGAACGGAAGCGTGGCAAGTGCAAGACGGCTCTAGACCAGGAGAGGATGTAGTCAGAGAGGACGGCCGTGGCGGGGAGAACGTGGATCGCGGGGAGACTGACTCACGGGAGGACCCAGCCCTAGGGAGGACGGGGACGAGAGCAGGTGCCTCTAAAGTGCGGCGCACGGTACGTGAGCCCACACTGGCTCCAGGGAGCTGCACCGTCACTCCGAGGCTGCCGTCCAGGAAGACAAGTGGCAAAATAAATTATGAAGTCCACCCAAAGGTCACGAGGCGAGCTCTCCACCCTCCTGCCGCTTGGGTCCTTCTTCCTCCTTCACCCGCGGAGAGCAAGGTGGCATCACCGGAGAGCAGAAGGCAGGAAGGAGCCGGAGCTGGGCGGGGGCCCGCCTCACCTGGGGAGGGTTGGCTCCAGTTAGCCCTTCTCTGGGGACCCAACTCTTCACCTTCAAGCAGCGCCAAGCAAAGTGACCCCGAGGCCGGCCGCAAGCCCCTCGGAGCCCGTTTCCCTGGGCCGCCG
>NW_004567121.1:34173394-34174550 GCF_000260355.1 Condylura cristata
GTGGGGCCTCCGCACAGGCTAGCGGCCACGCTGCTCAGCCCCGGGACGCTCCTGGGCGGAACAGATGCCCTGAGAGACTGGACACGGCTGGCCTACAGGAAGACCCCCCCACACACACACCCGGGCCGGTGGTAGTGGGTGGCGGGACGTTTACAATGTGTGTGCTACACGTCAGGCCGCGCCTCTGGCTGGGCAGGAGAAGGGCGTGTCTGTGCTGGGCCCTGCCCGTGGCTGGGACAATATCATTTACTCGTCACAACAAGCCGGTGAGCGATTTGTCCCGAGCCCCCTCGGGCCACTGGGGAGGCCGAGTCAGAGATGGCAAGTAACTTGCCCGTGATGGCTCAAGGCTTGCGCACTCCCCTCAGCAGGCTCCCAGCACTCCGGGGATTCTCCTGCAGGCCGTGGAGAAACCACGTGTGGACTCCAGACTCTGAGCATGGTCCTGGATGGCCACGTCTTTGCACGTGCAAAGCAGAACGAGCCAAGAACAGTCGGGGTCCTGCCCTAGGAGGCTTGTATGGGAATGCCAATGAGCTGAGAGGGAGAGGGAAGGGCGGGGTGGGAGAGGGGAGACAGGAAAATGGGCAGGGAAGGCCCCATCACTCAGTCCTTCCTGGGCCCCATCTACCCAGCATCCCGGGCAAGGAAGGAGGAGACAGAGACAATGGAATCAAGCCGCTCACCAGGCTCAGCAAGTAGCCAGGCTTCCCTGGAGCTCTGGGTGCTGTGCGCTCCTAGCTCTTCACTGCTTGGGGCAAAGGTCAAATGCACCAGCTCAGTCTGGTGGAAAGTCTTGAGGGAGGACTCAGCAGGAAGCAGGGGCGAAGCGGCACTAGAAGGCAGGACTCACCAAGGCCCCTCCTGGCCGGTCTACTGGCGGCCGGACAGGAACGGTTCAGGCTCAGGTGGTCTGGAGAATCCAGGGGCTTGGCAGGAAGCCCACAGCCTCGTCAGACCCAGCCATGCTCGGTGAGTTCCCGACACAACTGGCGCGGACCCGGGGTGTAAGCTTCACTCCCTGCAATGCTGAGACACGCAAGCGCGCGCTGTTGTGACTCCATTTGAAAGAGGCAAAGAGTAGGGCCCTCCCTGGTGGCACAGCGGGTTAGGACAGAGCACTGCGAGCCGGCCGCAGCCGCCTCTGTGCGAGTTC
>NW_004567121.1:34174958-34204344 GCF_000260355.1 Condylura cristata
CCTAGCCCCTGTCTTTAATGACCTGCTTTTAATGTGTCTTTTCTCTAGATGTCTGGGATCCTCTCGCAGTGAGTGAATTTCCAGCTCTGCACCCAGAGCCACAGCAGATGAGATAGAAGAAACAGGCAGCAAAAGTCCCCACGTGACTGTCCTCCCCCGACCTCTCCCAGAGGGGCAGAACATTCAGTTCGGACTCGCAAAAGACCACGTGGGAAGCATGTCCTTAGTGGGACCCCAGTGTCAGACAGTCGACAGCAGGAGGGTCAGTGTCCCCCTGGGGTGCGTGCTCCCTCTGACCCGGCCCCTCTGCAGCTGTGTGCCCTTGAGGCAGTTACCTAACCTCCCTGGGGCATGCAGCCTCACCTCTGAAATGGCCTCCAGAGCAGCTGTCAGCTGCGGGGCAGGCCATGGTCCTGGCAGTGGGCGGACCCGGCTGTGGGTCTCGCCCTCACTGTGGGGCTGGGACCATCGTGTCGGGCTGGAGGCCTCTAGTCTGCCAGGAGGAAGGTCTCGCAGTTCTCTTCTCCTGCCACCTATTTCTTCCCCTGAATTTCAAGGAACAGTATTTCCCCTGCTTTCTCTTGAAGCCAGTGGATCTGGATCTGGACTTCCTAAGATGTGTAAGATTTCCCCTGAAAATCAACATGCGCCTGAGACACTGTGACTAGGCTGACAGTGAAGTCGGTGAGCAGCTCGGAGGCCTTCCACCCTCTCCAGGTTCAAAGGCACCTTCCGCAGAAAGACACAGGCGAGGCGCTGTGAAAACAAACATCTCCGATGAATTTGCTTAAAAAAAAAATGCTCCATCTTGAAGGAGGGGAGGGTTATTTGAATGCACCCCTGCTTGTGGGCCACAGTGATTTTCCTGCCTGGTGTGTGAGCACGGAGCTCCTATCAGACAGCCTCTGACTGTGAGATCAGAATTCATTAAACTCTGCTTAGTTCAGGCCTTTCGTTCCTTCGGGTCGGAGAGCTGTTTGAAATCGGATTCCCGCTGATGAATGGGGCTAGACAATTAACGGGGACAATACGTGCAGCCCCTCACCTGGGCTGAGTGTGGGGCTCCCCGGCACGGAGGTGAGCCAGGCCTCCTCGGGAACCCGAGCTGGCTGGGGAGAACCTGCATCCGCCCCAAAGCTGGTTCTTCCTTTGTTTCGGGCCAGTAGCAGCGTTGACTCCTGTGGCTACGAAGGGCCAACATTGGAGAACCTGGAGTCGCACCAGCCTGGGCTCAGCCTGCCCCTTTCTAAGCTTGCGTCTGAGACAGCGCACAACCTGCTGAGCCTCAGTTTCCTTTTCTGTCAAACAAAGACAATGGCGCCTCCATGCAGGCTGTCGTGGGGATGAAGGCGACACCCGGGGACAGGCAGCAGGCTGCCCTGGACAGCCGGGCTCATCACAGTCGCGGCTGCCCGCGACACCTCTGGTGTGAAGTCACCGAGGTGGGAGCGGGGCCGGTCCATGACATCACACTGTAGACGCTGTTCTGAGAAGGCCCTTCCTGCCTAATGAATGGAGACAGATTCTAACAGCTGGGCCCAGACAAAGACGGCGTCAGGCTCCGGAAGCCAGCCTCCCGAGCACCCAGGGAGCGGGCAGGAGTCCTGGTGAGGGGCAGGGTGGAAGGGGCCAGTGCCGGGCCAAGGTCCCCAGCTCCCGCTTCCCAGACTGCCTCCTGCCCCCTCGCTTCTGCCCCTTCCCCTCCCTTGCCCAGTGCAGTGACAGCGACACAGAAGAATGTACAAAGCTTCCCTTTCCAAGCAGAGATAGAGACTCGACTCCATGAATAGTATTCTTCATATGGATATTCGTCACTGAAGGGAGACCAGCCCTCCCCTTCAGATACGCCACTCGGAGACAGCTGAAACTCCAGGGTTCTCGCTCAGCAGCAAGTGTCCACAGGAAAGGGAGGGCTGCCTTCCTAGGGCCCCCAGCGCCCTGGCTCTCTGCTAGGGGACATCGGGAACTCCAGCCAATAACCTCAGGGAGACCCCTCCTGGGTGGGCGCCAGAGGGGCACATTCCTAACCCACGGGCAGGGGAAGGGTTTTATCAAAATCCCTGAGCCTCGGCCTCCCTGGTGGCGCAGCAGGTTAAAGCCCAGCACTGAGAAGCTGAAGCCACTTGAGCACGAGTTCGATTCCCAGTCAGGGAGGTGACCCACAGGGCGTGGCAGACTTCTCCTGACCCGCCCGCTGCTCCCCTCAGCAGTGGACTTCATCACTCGACCTGTTGTGCTCCCCACGGTCTCTGTGAAGCCTCTCACCGCTCCTGCACCTCCACCCCAGCTCTGTATGAATAGATAAATAAACCTTTAAAAAATAATAAATCCCTGAGCCTCTATGGGCGGAGTGTGACCGCCTAAAAGGAAGCCCTCCTGCGGATGGCATACCAAGAAACGGGAGTGAGCGGCACCGTCTGAAGAGGCATCCTGACAGGTGCTTCCGGCAAGGGTGCCGCCACCCACAGTGTGGGTGCACTGAGGGCTACAACTCTCTTAGGGAAACCTAACCAAGCAAAAGAGACCTCTGAAAAGAGAAAGGGACATGGGAAAATGGGGGTGGGGGTGGGATGGGGCAAGTCGGCTGAGTGGACTCTGAGCAGACGAGCTGGCTCAGGAATTGCTGGAGGCGGGGCCTCGTGGGAGTCACTGTGACAAAGCAGCAGTCTGGTCTGTCTGCTCGGACAGCCAACGGTACATGCAGCTGGCCCAGATTCGCTGCTGTGTGTGGGGTGCTGTTTGGACACAGCGTGAGCAAAGCTGGCTACGTGCTCGGTGGGGCTTGCCACAAATAAACACCCAGCACCTCCTGTACAAAAAAGAACTTCAAGACAGCAACCAAGGAGTCTCTAACCAGTGACCCTTCTAAGCTTGGGTCCCAGGCCGGTGTGGCAGCTCTGGTTGACAATTGTGCCATCAGCCCCAGTGTACAGCCTGGAGGTGACGAGATGACAGGAGAAAAGCCCACCTCAGAGGCCGTGTCTACACTGCCCATCCAGAGACATGCCACCGCGCTGCCTGAGGTTATTTCTAAACAAAATGCAGCACTACAGAGCACGTTCCTGTTTATTTGTGAGGCTACTGTCTCCGTCCCCCTACGCACGCACGCCCCATCAAGGACCCTGGAGAGTAAGAGGCTCTGCAGACTTGCTAGCACCATCTACCGCTGTATCTCAGCATGCAGAAGCTGCTCAGTGCGCCTGCACGGGATGATTAAGTAAACACAGATGTCAGTCCCAAGACACCTCTGGGAGGATCGGCAATGCCCCGCACCCCGACTCCCACCACCAATAACCAGCTTCAGAATTCAAGCAGGTGACAGGTACGAAGTGCCATTTGGGAGACAGGAGCCTCAAAATTGCCCTAGCAATGTGAGCTGCCCCTTCTCAAGGCCACTTGACCCCCATGTTTTGAATACTGTCTATGTTCTGATGGCATGTCCAGACATAATTAGATTTTCTTGAAGCCATGGAGACCACCATGAAGAGAAAAAAAAAGTTGCCTGAAAAAACAGAGGTAAAAACCAGACGTACAATCCACAAAATAAAATTGGAAACATTGATCTTCATCAAAACCTTTGCTTTTTACAAAAGAAACTGTTCCAACAATGAAAAACTGACCAAGGACTTGTATCTAGAACCCAGAAAGAATTCTCAAAACTCAACAATAAGACAACGTACAACCCAATTTACAAATGGGCAAAAAGGACTTGCAGTGACATTTCATTAAAGAAATGTAAAGAAATGGATGTAAATAAGTCCAAGAAGAGAGAATCCCCCTCGGTATCCATTAAGGAAATGAAAATTAAAACCAAGGCGAGGGAAGACCACATACTTCTTGCATTGACTAAAACAGAAAATCCCAACAATAGTGAGGGCAGGCAAGGATGGAAAACAGTGAGTCTCAAACATCGCTACAAGGAATGCAAAATGATACCGCAGCCCCAGAAGCCAATTTGACAGTTTCTTATAGTCTAAGATATACTCACCAGGTGAACCAGAAATCACTCTTGGCTATTTACCCTAGGGAAATGAGCTAAAATTCACACAGAAACTGCCACCTGTATTCACAATCACCAAAAACCAGAGACAACTCAAACGTCTTCAACAATTGAATGGAAAATCCACCTGTTCGTTCACACAATGGAACAACACCAGGAACGAGAGGACATGAACCACAGAGTCAACACAGTGGCTCGGAGGGACAGGAAGTGCATGCTGCAGAGTGGAAAAGGCCAGTCTCAAGTCACGCGTGTGACTCCACGCATGTGACATCGTCCACATTACAGAACTGCAGGGACAGGAGACAGGTCAGTGGTGGTCAAGTTGGGCAGGGGTGAGGGGACATGAGAGTGTGACCACGATGGGCTAGAACAAGGGGTTCTTAGGGGGTGAAGGATCTACCACTGACGGAGCCAGTGGCTACACAAATCTACACATGAGTTAAAGTTCCGAGACCTGAACACTGTCTAAGAAGTTGATTTCACTGTATATTAATACAAAAATAAAATGAAAGATTAAAAGTTTACTTTTCTTCCACATAAAAAATACCTAGACAAGGGCCCTCCCTGGTGGTGCAGTACAGCCACTGCATCATGAGTTCAAGTCCCAGCCAGGGAGGTGACCCACATGGTGCAGCAGACCACTTCGGACCCGCCCGATGCTCCCCCTAGCAGTGTACTTAGCTGGACCTGCTTGTTCTGCTCCCCATGCTGTCTCTGGAGAATCCTCTCACTGCTGCTGCATCTCTGACCTGTACCCAAGTTCTGTATGCATACATAAATAAATCTGTAAAGAAATAATACCTAGACAAAGTTTCTGGAGCTGGAATAAAGGCAACACAGTTATTAGAGAGGCAGATTTTCTTTGTTTCTCCTTCACCTTCTCTGAGAGATGGTCCTCATTCTCCTGATCCAAGATGACTGCAAGAGCACCAGCTCCCAAGCACTGGGCTGGAGATAAGATATCTCCTTTCTAAAAGATAGTTTTAAATCACACATCCAACCAACGACTGACTTGTATCCAGAGCCCAGAAAGAATTCTCAAAACCCAACTATAAGATAACACACAATCCAATTTCCCAAAGGGCAAAAGGAACAGAACAGACGTTTCATTAAAGAAATCTGGACGACAAAGAAGCCCATGAAGAGCAGTCCACACCAATGGCCACTAGAGAATAGCCTGTGGCCACATTTCAGTGGTCACAGCTCAAGCACACCCAGCTATCAGGAAAGCTGAGGGATGTACGTCATCCCCAAGCGGAGTTCTTGTCACCGAGAGAAGCAGGGAAGTGGACATTAGAATGAAAGCAGCCTTCTCTGCCACAAGGTCCATGCCCTTTCTTCAGCACAGACCCCTCTCCTGAGCAGCTGGCTCAGATGTCCAGCTGCCTTCTTGAGACCTTGGCTAAGCAGTAGGCACGACAAACATGTCCCTAGACTGAAATCATTTATGGCCTCCTCTGTTACCGGCCTGGTCTTCCCTCAGTTGCACCCATTTTCACCAACACATCACTGCCCACACGACCCCTCGAGCCAAAGACATCTTGATTCTTTCTCTACCTCCACATTCAATCCATCAGCGAGTCTTCAGTTCACCCCCAGATGGCCAAAGTCTGTCCATTTGTCTAGCACCCTCCTTCCTCATCTAGACAAGGGCCATGCCTCCTTCAGCTCCAAGCTCCATGTGCCCACAAAGTCAGACCCTGCAAATGTCACACCAAACCCACTCTCCGAGGAGAGCTCCATGTTCAGCCTCTCCAGTAACCACATGCTACAGTGGGAATCAAAATCCAAAATCAGCCATTGGCCTGCAAGAGCCTCAGTGCTTCTTCAGCCCTTCAAGCTTCTCCATCTTCACCTCCCAGCTCTCTCCCTTATTCACCAATTTCATCCACACCTGGAGGATCCGCCCCGCCTGGCTCAGATTCACTGTACAGGTCTTAGCCCCTCAGCTGACCTCCCTCCTCTCACCCCAAGCTCGTCTCAGCACCACGTTTAGTGACTGACTACCCTTTACAGCAGGCCCCGGTCCCAGGCACACCCCGGTAGGCACTCCTCGCTCTCTTTCCTTCATGGGACTCCTAACCCATTCCCAGCCATCTCTCCTCTCTAGAAAGGAAACGCAGGAGGCAGGTGCATAAGTCTCTGTGTTTGTTCTCGCCTGTGGTTCCCACTAGATGTTTGTTGACTGACTGAATTAGTGAATGAAATCATGTCTCCTTGCTGGGAAGTTTCCCCAGGGGTACAGAGGCTCCTTGACCCAATCCTGACATCTCTCCCTCCAAAGCATCAGAGAAGAGCAGTGAGGTTCAGAACTTTTCCTGGATCTGTGTCTTCCCTCTGAAATCCCAGAAAGAGATGGCCCCCAGGACTCCCCTCAGAGCCTCAGATACCTCCCAGGAGCTGGAGGGCCTGGGACAATCTGAATTTCTTCCAGGAGTTAATTGCATTCCATTACCACTTGGCATGAATCCAATATCCCTGCTTCTGAACAAATCAGAACACTCCAGACACCCACAGGGCGCTCAGTCCTAGGTACGAAACAGTGAGGATAAGAATGGTAGAGGCGGCCAAACCTGCCCCAGGGCGGCCCGCTGGAGTCCACAGAAGGATACGTAGGGTCAGAGAGCAGTGTGCCCAGCCAAAGGGCTCCCCACCAACCCAGCCAGGCCAAGAAGAGCCCTATTGAGGGCACGTTCTAAACAAGATAGTGCACCCCCAAAGCCCAGGGCAAAAGAGCAGTTAATGAAACTATTTAAGGTCAACCTGCAGATCAATATTCATGATGAAGCTGGAAAAGACGCTTGTCAATTAGGCACCCAGGAGAATCAATGAGATCCTGAGACGTAGTGTGGTCCTTCATGAGCCAGACTTGGGGGCTAGTCCCTAGAAGAGTTGGGGAATGAGGAGGAAAAAATCAGGAATCTGCAGCTCTGGGGGAGAGCAGGGAGAGGCAGCAACATTTCCTGAGCCTGTGGGAGTCACTGGCTATCAGGGTCAGCCCAGAGCCCCAGAGTTTGAGGTCACTGCGAGAGCCAGTCCCTGCGGTAGCCAGGTGGGACAGCAGCCCCACAATGCAGGTGGCAAAGTCCTGCCAGGCAGGTGGACATCCCTTGGGGGAGGCGAGTCCCTGGGCCAGAAGATTGAGGGGCAGGTCTGATGGGTTATGAAGGCCAAGTTTTTCTACCTGGGTCACTTCCACTCAGCACAGCTGCCACGCAGCGTGTTTCAGCGACGATTCATTGTCAACTCACCCTATGGCTCAGTTTCCTGGACTTGCTGGAACAAGTGACCATGACCTTGGGGGCTTCAAACAACAGAGGTGAGTCCTCTCAGGTTCAAGAGACCACAAGTTCGAAATGAAGATGTCATTGGGTTGGTAGCTGCCAGAGCGGAGGGAGCATGTGCGTCTCCCTCCAGCTTCCAGCGGTGACGGGCAAGCCTCGCATTGCCCAGCCCTACCAGTCTCTGCTTGTGTCTTCGCATGACCTTAGGAGGACCCCAACTATGGACTAGGGACCCTACTGATTCCACATAATGCCATTTGACTAAGTGCATGTCCAAAGACCCTATTTCCTAATTAAGTCCCATCTTAAGTTCTCATTGGACATGGATTTTCAGGTGGCACTATTGAACCCAGTAAGCCCCTACTGAATTCTGGAAGTTCATTCGATGCAATTCTTCCTTCGAGGGCTTACAGCATAGGCGTGCCTTATGCTAATCACAGACCTTCGCATCCATCGCTGCATCCCCGGCACATACAGGGGAACCACTAACTAAGCCTAGGCTCTAAGGAGAGTCTTCCAGTCCACACCAACTCTGTGCCCCATCACTCCGGTCCCCCAGGAAAGCGACGGCAGACGCGGTCCCCCTTGCCTGGATCCATTCTGAATATGAGAGCTGGCTCAGCGACCCTCGTGCGCCCGTGGGGCTCTGAGCTCCTAGGTTCCGTGACAGAGGTGACAGGTAGCCCCCAAATCACACCACTGCCCACCCCAAAGCTCAGGGTGGCAGGGGCCCCGGTCACGGTGCGCAGCGGGGAGGCCCACGTCCACTCCATCCCATCCGATACGTTTCCACAGACGCAGAAGGAGCCTCAGCCCGAACTCACCGCAGCAGGTCACCTCGCAGGCTCCCGGGTTTTCAGGGAGCTTCCAACACAGCCTGGGACTGTCGACCAGCAGGTTCCCAGGCTGCAGAGTCACCCACCGAGTCAGCAGCTGGGGCCCCGAGCGCCCCACCGAGGCGGAGTGGACGGTGGGCCATCCGTCTCTGGGCCCCTTCTTCGAGGGAATTGTGTATCCCTTTGCAGCCCAGGGCCTGCGCGTGTGGTTCATCACACAAAAACGACTCCATTCTCCATTCAAAGAATACGTGTGGCGGCCGAGAATCCCAGCCCCGTTCTGGACGAAATCCAGTCCGGGCCAACCTCCTCGCCACGCCGCGGCCGCAGGAATCTACCGTGCCCCTGGGTCTTGAGCAGGCAGCCCTCGTCCTTCCCAAGCCGGCAGGGCGCCGTGAGAGCCCTTTGATAAGCAGCAGCTCCCGGGAGGCGAGCCACCCACCACTTTCTTAGGCCCTATTGTCCCGAGTTGGGGATTGTGAAGTGGGGCTCCCTGCGCCTCCACAATGCTGCCCCTCCCGCGAGGGCCATTCATGGCGGCCTCGGCTTCCCTGACGGGAGCCCATTGACCCCGGGATAATAGATGAAAGTGCTTTCTCACTTGCCGTCCCTTCCTGACCCCTGGCCACCATTTTTCATGCAGTCTCCTCTCCTCCAGCCAGACGGAGGAATTCTTCCTCTGCTGGGGACGCCGGTGACCCTCTCCTGCCTCCTGTAAGCTGGCTGCTCAGGGGGCGATTGCCCAAAGGGGGCGGGTGGCTGCATGATGCAACCAAGCAGGCCCAGGCCATTTCCTCCCCACCCCCACCCCCACTCCTGCACACGCTGGCACTCACACGCGTGGGGGGGGGCTGGCTGCCAAAACTTTAGTGAACCCTTTCATCGGCTGGCTTATTGTTTTTTATCTTCCCGCTGTTTTTTTTCCTACTTGTCCACCCAGGCCAGAAGAGTCCCGAACTCAGTACCCGGAATCTCCCGGGCCCCACCATCTTCTCAGCAGCCTCAAGTCACCCAGCCCAATGGGGCCAGCAGAGCAGGCTGCAGAGTGTATTTGTGGGCGTGAGGACTGGCCCCTGGGAAGAGGTGGCCGGGGTCTCGTGGCCAGTTAGGGGCACCGGCCCTCTGCCCCCCTGCAGGGCTTGTGCTTGGGAAAGCCACTGTACATCACAGCTGCTTTCTGCCCCTGGACTGCAGAAACGCTAGCAAATTAGGTGGCGGTGCTCAACCCCTCCAAGACTTCCGGCAGCGGCCGTTCTCCCCCAGGCTTTCCCTGGGGACCCCTTCCCTCAGCTCAGAGAGCCTCCTCCTCGGACCTTGCCATCACAGGCTCTGTCTGACTCCATGCTCACTGGTCCTGCGTTTTACCTCCCTCGCTAACTTTAGGCTCTTTGAGGATAAATGTTGTGATTATTTCTTTTTTAGAGATTTACTTATTTATGCATACAGAGCTGGGGGACAGGCCAGAGGTGCAGGGGCGGTGAGAGGATTCACCAGAGACAGAGTGGGGAGCTGAACAGGCCGAATGACAAAGTACACTGCTGAGGGGAGCAGTGGGCAGGCCGGGAGAGGTCTGCTGTGCCATGTGGGTCATCTCCGGGGCGGGGATCAAACTCACACTAAAGCGGCTTTGCTTAGCTTCATAGTGCTGTGCTTTGACCTGTTGTGCCACCAGGGAGGGTCCAACATTGTGAATTATTTCTAATTATTTCTATTGAAGTCCTTAATGCATGGCCCACGAGGGAGATATGAGTGAGAAGATTAATTCCACACACACAAGACCTTCCAAAGCCTGGAGGCAGTCTGCTCCCAGCTTCACACACACCCCCAGTCTGGGGCCCCCCAAGAACCTCCACCAAGCCACCTGGAAGCCCTTCGCTACATCTCCATCAACATCTCCAATTACATCCTTCTCTTGACACGTACTCCACACCCACCTCACCCTGACCACCCACTGACCCCCAGCTTCCTCCAAGACCTGTCACAAGGAATATCTTCCCAGAGCTGCTAATCAGAAACCATCAAGCACCATGTGCCTGCTTTACCCCACCCACGCCTCCCTCCCAAGTGCTTTTTAATTCCGTTATGACCAATCCCGGACACATCCCGCTGCCCTCATCAGCCAGCTAAGTCCCCGTGGGTGGGAGCCACCATTATTCATTTCAAAATCCTTCTGTGAGCCGGGCAGAGGCACGGCAGGAGCGAAGACCACTCACAGTCCACCCCAGACGCCAGAGGGTGGCGTGGATGGCAAACTCGCCGTGAGCTGATTTCCCTTCCTGCCACCAAGACAGAGATCGTAGCTATCTGAAAACACTGGCAATAATGCTGTTTGCAAAGAGAAAGTGCCCAAAGAGATTATTACTCTGAAGAAAAAAATGGCTGTTTTTGCACCTTGAATTTATACGAATCCTGGAGGCAAGGGGAACCCTCTCGGGCCTCTTCGGTTATCCCCCACGGCCCCACGGGGCCAGAAGGGACCAGGACATAAGTCTTCGGTTCTCAAAGAACTTTCTGAGAAGGTTTTTATGGTGTCCTCTGTGGGCCAGGTCTGGCGATGGCATCTGCAGCTCAGGATTCATAATGAAAATTGTAAGAATTTGTGTCACCATTTCGGTAGTTCTTCTCAAGGGGGAAAGCCTATGTGAGTACATTGTTTTGCAAATAATGGTAGTGAATTTTACACCAGGCTTTAACAATTAGAACACAGGGCCTCCCTGGTGGCACAGGGGTGAAAGGCTCAGCGCTATCCAGCTTCAGCAGTCACTGTGGCATGAGTTCGATCCCTGGCCAGGGAGCTGACCCACCCGACCTTTCTCCCCACTGCTCCCCTCAGCAGTGTATTCCAGCAGACCCGCCTGGTCTGTTGGTTTGCCCCCCACTCTGTCTCTGGTGAATCATCTCACCCCCTGCACCTCTGACCTACACCCAAGTTCTTATATCCATAAATACATAAACAATCTTTAAAAAAACAATCTTTAAAAAGAGAAATTAGAAAGCATTCGCACACCTAGTTCATTGTCTGATTTCTGCTTCCAGTGTTGTGAGGCAGGCCAGCATCAAGACCTCCAAGGTCCCTAGGCATCGCCTGGCTGATACCTAGCCCATCACTCCCACCTGGGGGCACCCCTGTGGGAAGTGGGCTGGGACAGGCCCCGCCGCCTCATCCTGTGAGGAAGGAAGAAGAGGAGGCCTGTTTAGGCTATACCCACCACCCACCAGGACAGCTGCTGGACAGGTGGGCTCAGGACAAGGTGATAAATGAGCCCAGGAAGGTTCAGGCCTGCTCTTCTTTCTTTAGACAAATGAGTTCCAGAAAATCCTGAGGCTGCATGGAAAAAGACCTTGGGAGTAAGTTTCAATGGAACTCTGAGGCGGCTGGTCAGCCAACCCCCACCCCTCCCCCCAAATAAGCACCCATTCCATCAGCTGTCACGATCAGTCTTTCAAAGTCCCCAGGAGCTCCAGTCAGAGGATGAGGAGTAGTTGGGGGAGATGAGGAACACCTCAGACTACAGGTCCACCTTGGCCAGATGAACAGGTTGTGCACGGAACCAGGGCCCCAATGGAGTCCGCCTGGCCTTGGCTTCTCATTTGCACAAACATGATGTGGCCCAGAAGAGGCCCTGAAGTGGGTGAAGCAGGCAGCCCACCACTCAGTAAAGCTTTCAGGGTCCCTGCCTTCACCCAAGGACAAACACCTCATCGTTAGTTGACCTCGGTGCCCAAAATGACAGCGTAGCCCACCTTTGGGAGTAACACAGGCAGCCCCTTGTTAAAACGCAGAATCCAAAGTCAGTCGTGAGCACCTTAGCTCAACCAATTATGGAAGTGACCAGCGAAGAAAGGAAAGGGACAGCTGGAGACAGGCGGGGAAAGGGAAGGAGAGGGGGAAAGCTCTAGAGGGTCGGGCTTCCTGCTCAGACAGCACCCCAACTTGTTAAGCACAGACCTACATGACTCTTCTTTCTCCCAGCAGCCCCTGAAAGACGTGCTGTCCCCTGTCTGATGGAAGTGCAGCAGTCAAGCTCACACTCAGGCTTGTTCAGGCCCGAGCCTCAAATGTCCTGTCCCCTCTGCTCCCCTCTGGGAACTCGCCATTGCAAGGAGAAGGTATTGAGGGGACAAGGTCAACAAGAATTTCAGGGCACTCGAGAGAGTAACAATCTGACCTGGTAAGTATGGGGAACTCTGCTAAAATTCAACCAGGTGGTTCAGATGCCACTAACACCCCCATTTCCTAGGGCACAGAACCATTCAAGCAGCTCACACGGGACCCCCCAGCTTGCAGGCAGTGGAACAGGGATTTGAACCCATGACATGGTGAGAATTGCCAATTATCTCCAAATGTTTATTTAAAAAGCTAATTAACCACACCTTTTATAATCAAAACCAACCCCCTTGTTAAATGTACTGCGCCCAGGGAAGGGACCTAACTCACGTGCTCTTTGAGCCCCGTCAGTGACTCCATCCCTTAAATGCAGCTGACACAGCACCCCACAGGTGACAGTCGATAGTGATGCAAGAGACAGGTGACTGAGGACGGTCATGGGGGGGTGGGGGTGGGGCATGTTGTATTCTCCATCACCTCTCTGCCAGCTTCCATCTTCTCCTTGGCCCTCCTCCACCAGAGCAGAGGTGGGTGTCTGGGGCTCCCTGGGCCTGGCCAGGCATGAGGTAGCTGGAAGCTACTTCCCTTCCTGCCTCCCCTAAGTTCACTATTTGAGCTCCATGCTGGGGAGACCTAGAAACCTCCCAGGCTCTGACGTCTCAGCTGCCTGACAGGAAAGTGGGAGATCAAGAAGGTCAGGAAGGAGCTACCGGATCATTCATCCATCCTTTCTGCTATTCCTCCTGTGAAGTTCTGGCGCTCAGCTGTCAGCAGAGGGGCTCAGCAGAGAGGAACCAGAAACTGCCACAGTGCTGGGCAAGACAGAAGGGGGCTGGACCAGCAGTGGAAAGGTCAGTGGGTCAGGAGGCCTTTCAACGTCAAGTCACCGGGTACCAGAGGCCACCGGGTACAGCGCCGGGGGGAATGAATACATTTCAGACTCCTGGAATCAGCGTCAGGCGACCGGGAAGCCCTCCCTCCTCTCACCTTCCATAGTGAAGCGGCCCCGCCCCCATTGCGGGCTCAAACCCTGGTCTACACCGATGGCTCAGGCGAGCTGGAGCTTGGCGCTTAACCCTCGCGGACTTCAGCTTCCTCCTCACCAAAGGGAAAGGACACAGCCCTGCAGGGGGATGAGCTTAGAGGCAATGCACAGAAGGTCCTGGACGCTCGTGGTCGCCCGTCGAAGCTCCGCGCTCCAGTCGCCACTGAGCGGAGGGAGACAGACTCCCAGGAGCTTGTCACTGGCCCTCCCAGCACCCCCGTACCGCCAAAGACCGGCTAGACAAGGGTCAGGGCCGTGCGTGCGTGTCACACCTGCTCGGTGGCTCGTGCGCGCGCGCGCAGGAGAGGCCGCGACGGTCAGCGGGACCAGCCCCGCCCCCCTCGACGGGAGCCTCACCGGCTCCCAACAGGATTATAAATCATTTATTTCCTTATGCAGTTGAGGAGCCTCCGCGTGTTTGAAGTGGAATTTGATGCAGAAAGAAATGGGCAGATTAATGGAGCTTAAAGAAAGCTAAGTATCACTTGCCGTTCCTGCCAGAGCATACAGGCTGGCGGCTGGGCACCGTCTGAGAACACGTCTCTCAATTAAAAGCCTTTCTCATTTGTGCTTCATGCTGGTGCTCACTTTAATTAACTACGGGACAAGGAGTCCACCCACCAGGCTGCAGCTTTGCACAGCGGTCTGGCTACGGCCAGGCCCTCCCGCCTCCCCCGCGCACCCCAAGGCTCCCACCGGCGTCGAAGGCCGCCCCCGCCGCCCCACGCCGCCCCTCGCCCGTGCCTCTGGCACATGCTCTCTTGCATCCTTTCTCTGCTCACCCTCTGAGCACAGCGTGGTAATTATTTACTCTGTGAAGCCGCCCGACACCCCCTGCAGAGTGAGTGAGATGCTCCCTCCTCTGTGCGCCCCTTGGGCACGTGTTACTAGAACATCCACCGCTCTGCCTGCCCCCCACCAGGTTCCCCGAGCGCAGCCGGGCACGGTCCTCGCAAGCGGGCTGGTGAGCCGAGAAGGGCGCAGGCGCGCTCCAGTGGACTGGGCGGCCGGCCCAGCCCCCGCGACGCACCGCGGCGGTCAGACGTGCGTCCGGGTGCGCAGGCCACGCCTGCCGCCGGCATCGCCTTGCGGCAGTCTCTCCCGGCTCGCCATCCTGTCCTCATTTGTAATCAGACGAGCCCTCGGGTTCAGGGGATCCTTTCCATCTCAGCACAGGCAGCGTTTCCCAGCAAGCAGAGCTGCTCCAGGGTCTGGCAGGGGCTGCGTCCCCCTACACAGGAGGAACCGGGGGGTGCTAGTCTCTGCGGGCACCCCCCGGCCCAGAGCTGGCGCTCAGATAGCAAACGCTTAGCCAGGAATCCTTGACCAGGATGCCCACCGCAGGAGGGAGCGCCCAGTGCCCACCCACAGCCTTGGCCCTGAGATGTTTCCGGGGCTCCTTTCTGACACAGAGCGTGTATGGGTGTCCAGTTCAGGGGTTCAGAGCAAAGAACTGTGGGAACAGACAGCTGAGCCGAGGGTCCTGGCCCATCGCTTGTCAGCGGGTAACCTTGACTGTCTCACCTAACCTGTCGGTCTCTGATTCCAGGCCTGCTGAATGGGCACAGACTGGCCCCTCAGCCTCAGGGAGGGTGGGAGCAGTTTTGAATCTGGGTTAATCTGGGGGAGTGCCTGGCCCACCAGGAGCTTGTAACAACTTCCTGTGATTTCTCTGCTGCTGCTGCTGCTCTTGAACTTCATCCTGTAAACCCTGAGGATCAGGAACTCCCCCCCTCCCCCCAGTGGGGCCGGGGAAGGTTAATCAGATGGCGAAACCAGTAACCAAGATTAAGAGAAAGAGTGCGTCCGATCCCCTTTGAATTTCAGTTATGTGTACGTTTTCTTTGAACTGGTTATTCAAGTCTTTCTCTTGGAGAGAGAACAAAGTAAGTGATGTGGAACTCAAATCTCATTTACAACTTAATTTTAAAACCGAGGAGATTTGCAATATTGGAAAGGCAAGGGAGCAGGAAATAAACTTTAGAGTAATTGCTCCGTCGTCTTTTAAACATACGGCCTGCGCTGCTATTTTTGTTGATGGTATTCAAATGAGAGGATGCGGCAGCTGCGGGAATCTGAGATGGTTGAGGTGGGGCCTTCGAGAGAGAAACCACAGGCCAGAGAAGGGAGGGGCGCAAGAGAAGGGAATTAGGTCGCGGGTCCCCAGGCTCACTGGGCTCATCGCTCCAGCACAAACCCCAAAAAAGCACAAAAATAATCAGCCTGACGGAGCCACCGCACGCCCCCCGGGTGGAGGAGAAGCAGAGTGAAGACACCCCAAGCCCAGAAGGGCACTGGAGACAGCCCTGCAGAATCGGGGCGTGAAGCGGTCACTTTCCCAGGGGGCTGCCCCCGTCTGTTCTTATATTTCCCGAGCCCGGGAGGCCACGTTGAATCTTTATGTCCATTATACAGGCGATTAAATGGAGGGAGCGCAGTATGTTCTCTGCAGCCTCAGAAATTCCGGGGGTCCATTTGCTCATTTCTGCAGGCATCAGAGCCCAGAGTGGGCGGGGCCATGCGACACCCAGCAGGGGACTGTCCAGATAGAACCCACACTTCTGGATCCCCCAGGAGGTGTCCAGGGCATCGTTTTCAGCGTGCTCCTCGCCCCAAGATGGAACCAGGGGCCGCAGGCCTGACCCCAGCTCTGACGCCCATCCTTGCAGCCCAGTTATGAGCTGCTTTCTCTTTGGGAATTCAGCATCAGATTGTACTGCAGGAAAGCTCAAAGAGGTTTGAACAGCCCCTGCCTGAGAGTATTTAGACGGTGCATCTACAAGATCTTGGTCACCTCCGGTGGTGACCACAAATCTGGCTGGAGCCCTGAGTGAACTTCAAGCTATCAGGGCTCTTCTCTGTGGCCCATGCAGGTGCATCTGCCCAGCCCCCAAACAGTCAGTGAGCAGGAGCTATAGGGACAGCCCGCTTGAGACTCAGGGTGTGTCTCTCGGATGACCACGGTGGCCGGGGAGTGAGGTCCAGCGTCCGGCTCTGCCTGCTCACCCGGCAATAGCGGGCCATTCCGATGAACCCTCACAGTCACTCCACTTGGGACCTGCATGTGCTCTGTTCTGTTTGCTGATTTAATTAACATAATATAATGGAAATAAAATAATTGAAGGGGCTGCCACTTCAGAAAAGATCATCGCGGGGCTGCTCAGGACGCATTGTTGCCGAGTTTCCAGGCAACGCCTGGAGGCCCCAGCCGCCAGCTGGCTGGCCTCACCCCTGCAGGCCCAGCCCAGGCCCCCCAGGCGGGGGTGTGGACACACCGTTAGCTCTCAGGCCTCTCCAAGTCTGTGGACCTCTGAGTCTTGAAGCAGAGTTCCTTCATTTGCAATAGCAGGAACATCATTCAGGGGAAATAAACACCCAGAAATTAACCATTCACATGGCATTAAAAATTCATAGTTATCAATAGGCATGAGGCAAGGAATTTTCAAGCAGGAATTAGGGTTATCTGTGATTGCTGCAGTTGCGGGCTTGGCACGCTGGCTTGACAATGACCTGGGGCTGGCAGGACCTGTTTCCAGCGACTGAGACTCCAGACCGACCCCTTGCCTTTCTGAACCTGGGTTCCACGCCTCTGGCTGGGAAGCAAGAAGGAGAAGTGAGGGCAGGATCTTCCCACTGCAAACAAACTTATAAGCAGTCCAGGCAGATGCTCCCCCTCAGAGATGCTCAGGGCGCAAGGCAGCCCCTTGGGCCACACAACCTAGAAGGCCAGCTCAGACTGAAACCCCTCCCCTCTGCTCGCCAGCACCTGCCTCCTCAGGGCAGCAAATGTAGGACACAGGGGAGGGGAGGACAGCAGGGTGACAGAGGATTGACATTCTCCTGGCGGACACCTCCCTGGCTCCAGCACACATCACTGCAGCTTCTCCATTACCAGCAGCACCTTTTAAAAAGACCCAGCCCCAGCAAACACACGCTTGCATGATTTATCTGGTGCAGAACCAGGTTTAGGCCATAGGTGCCAATTCAGAAGCATGCTGTAAAGCAGAATACCATGGTTTTATCAGATTTTGCCAAGTCACAAAGCAGGAAAGAGGAAAGAATCTGTTCACGCAGGAAGAGATTTTCAGTGTGATGTTGTTGGTACCGATTTTACTCCCCGGGAGATAGAAATGCAAGGGAGTGGGAACTAATTGTGGAAGGTTTTAATTGCTCTCCACCTTGTTAATGTTCTTACCATATTGATTCCTATTAATTAATCCCGCGTAATGGAAAAGTCAATTATGCTGTATTAATGCCACTTGTTGTCAAAAGACTAAATTAATGAATGCAGATGGAGAGAAATCCATTCTGATAAACACTTGACGAGTGTCTATGTCGGCCTTGGAGATTTGCTTGGCTCGAGGTATCAAAAAAAAAAAAACCTGACCACCTCCCTGTGGCAAAAGAGGGCCAACTACCCACTGAAGATCAGATTTCCATTTAAAAAGTACAATGAAGGTGGAGCCTCCCTGAGGGCAGGGGTTAAAGACATTGCTGTCACGCTGACACCAGCCACCACAGCACGAGTTTGATTCCAGCCAGGGAGTGACCCACAGGGCGCAGCAGACCTCTCCTGTCTCCCCGCTGCTCCCCTCAGCAGTGGGTTTCAGGAGACCCACCTGTTTGGCTCCCCGCTCTGTGGCTGCTGAATCATTGCACCCCATACCTCTGACCCCATTCCTGTGTGCATAAATAAATCTTTAAAAAAGTAGACTGAATTTGAAAAATCAGGTACTGGGTAAATTTGACCTCTCACCTCATCCCACCCCCAAATCCACCTGCGTCTCAGGAAGAAGCGCCCCGTGAGGAGCCAGGAGAAATGGACCCCTGCTCAGAGCCTCGAACTACTCGCACTCAGTCTCCTCCCAAGCTCTGCACTGACATGTCCGTTTCCCCTCCCAACAGTGCTCCCTGGCACAAGTAGGAAAGAGCACAAACGCAGTCTCCAACTCCTTCCCGAATATCTCCGCCTGGGCCTGGCCCAGGCACATTTGGGGCACCACAGTGCCCCCCCAAAGCACCCCCCCCCCAGCAGCAGCCCACTGCCCCTGAGGCCTGTCTCCTCATTGGTCCAAGCCACAACACACAAATCCCCCCGTGAGCCCGCCCCTCCTTGCCTACCTCCGTGGAGCTATTTTATTCCGAGGAATTTGCTTGGGGAGATGCTAATAGAAATGGCATTGTTTTCCCAACTTTTCTTTCTACATTTTTTGCCTGTAGAAATACAACAGTCTGTGTGTCTCAATGCTGTAGCCTGCCTCTGTACTGGATCCATTAACAACATTTTACTCGCGCCTTCGGGACTTTGCGTCCGTTTTGTCGTGTGCGAGTGTGGGTTTTACTTCTTCCTTTCCGTTTTGGGCAGCTTTGTAACCTTTTCTTGCCTCAATGCCAGGACATCCAGCAGTAGCGAATAGTAGTGGTGAGCGTGACTGACACCTTTGCTTTATTCTTGATCTTAAAGGAAGAGCTTTCAGTCTTTCACCATTCAGTGTGGGTTGGCATGCGCGGTTCTGTTATTCTGAGGTATGTGACAACACTCATGAAATTGAAAAGCAGACAACTTGTGACAGCTCGGAGCCCCTCCCCCACATGCACCATGCCATGAGAGGCCGTGACTCACAGGACGCACCCCCAAACCCTGAGCCTAGCTGTCCTGTCCCCGGAAGCTCAAGCCTGACAGGAGCAGTGACAGGGAAAGCTCGCAGACCAGTGCACAGAGGTCTTTATGCAGTCTGGAAGCTTCGGCAGGAAGGGCCATGAGGAGATTACTTAGTCCAAGAGCCCTTTAGGGAGACAAGGCAGGGGAGGCCTGAAGCAGAAGAGACGCAGTACGGAAGGGCTGAAGAGTCCCAAGGGTCCGCCCCGCTTCTTTGGCAGCATGGAGGATGAGGCAGACCCCTAGTAGGCGTCTGACACAGGGCACCGGGCTCGCGGGCAGCCTCGGCACCCCCACTCCACACCCCCTCCCTTCAGGCGACTGCTTTGGCCACATCTTTTTCAGAATTCTCCCAAAATGGACCTCAGAGACCACCCGTTGTTTTTGAGCTCGTATCCACGTCATTTCTGACATGCGGCTCAGACCCCGCAGGGACTCGGTGTCCCTGCCAGAGAGCAAAGCCGGGGCAGCAGTGTGCCCGGTCTCTCGTCTTGTTCTTTGGCACTGAGCCCAAAGTGGGCAGTGGGTAAGGCTCTGCTGAAGCCTGGGGCTTTCTTATCTCATCTCCCACCAGAGTCTTCCTCACTCCGTAAGGCAATCCTCAAAAACTTCTGAAGGAAGTGTCATAGATAACAGAGAGGAAGAACCTCGCTCATAAGCAGTCAGACAGGGAGGCTGTGTCTGGAAAACTCCCTGGGAGATTGCAGGGACAGGTGTCTGTTGCATTTTAAGCCCTGACAGAAGGCTGATTCCCAGACTGTAGAAACAGCTGCTTCCCCTCCCTGCCCAGAGCGCCTAGCCCAGACAAGTGCCTACTGGAACCTTCCCTTCACAGCCTTCCCTGCCCCCATCTCACTTCCTCTCAAGTCAGGAATGAAAGATCAGCACCTCCCAACTGGTGAGTGCCAAGCGACCTGCTTAAACTCATGTGTTCCAGGGACATAATTCCTAGAAATACTTTTTAATTAAACTTTCCAGCAAACATGTATTTTGGTCTGTGATATCTCAACAGAAATTGCTATAAAGAAGTCAATCTATGCACAAATATTGAAGATAGATGTGTGGGCTTCTGAATCCATATGTGGCTTTGAAGAGCCCATGCCTCAGTTTCCCTTGAAAGGCTTGCTTGGGCTCCCCTACCTCTGCCCCTTCGCTCCACAGATTTCCTGTATGCCCTCCCCCAACCCATACCTCAGAGACCTCCCCTTCACTCACCCGAACTCTGGCTCTCCCCCTCCAGATCCTGCCCAGATAGACCTCATGGATCTCTCCCACTCTAATCTCTCCCCAGAAACCTAACTCTATGGTCTCGCGTGTGAAGAAACCCCATGTGTCACTGCCGATCCCCAGGTCATAGCTCCGTGACAGGGGCCAGGCCACTGCCTCTCCCAGAGATCTCTGTGCAGAGCAGACACAGCGTTCAATAGTGTGTCAATATGTGGCCACCGAGGAGCTTCTAGTCACGGGCAAATAGCAACTGACAAAAGAGTGCTTTAACCCCTCCAGATGTCTAGGAAAAGTCTTGTCTGACGACTACCTAGAAAAAATCTGGGAAGGAGTATGTGAATGTTGATAATTTCCTCCTACATTTCTTTAAGAGATGTGTCCGATTCTCCAAAATACAGTTTAACAATGCTAACCTGCAGTTCCAAAATCCAAAAAGCTCGTTTTGAAAGTGCAGACTGTTCTTGTTATTGTTGGTTTAAGCTCATTTTGGCAGCAAGATCTGACACGACCTGATTTGGCAGCAAATTTTGAGCTTAACTAAATTTGAC
This sequence comes from Condylura cristata, assembly GCF_000260355.1. Classification (NCBI taxonomy): domain Eukaryota; kingdom Metazoa; phylum Chordata; class Mammalia; order Eulipotyphla; family Talpidae; genus Condylura; species Condylura cristata. The sequence goes on from NW_004567121.1 coordinate 34,195,669, forward strand.
CCCAACTAAAGACTTTTTCATTTTGTGGAGAGTCATCAGCTTTGAAACAAAAACACTAACATATTAGTTATAAGTGCTATCGTAGAGCATTGTACGGTAGACAAAGAGTAGACATACAGTTACCTAAAACATAAAAAACTCTGGATTCTACAGCCACGTGGCCCCAGTGGTTTCAGACAAGAGATTATGCAGTTGTGCATTCACTTATTAGAAGTTTCCTCCCAATAAAATATTTGTACTCCAAATTCTATTTCTCGGATGCTGTCATTTTTATGGCATGTATAGTAGATGATGGCACTATTTCCAATCACCAGCTTGTCTCTCCTGTGAGAGCTTAAACATTCTTGCTGCTACCACGAGGCCTTCACTTATTTCTTTGCAGAGCAGAATTCTTACTCCTCTGATACCAACTGGTATCAGTAGAATTCTTAGTCCTCTGATACCAACTGGGCCAAAGCATTGAGAACAGACATATCATATACCATGTTCCAGGTGAATTTTTCAAGTTCATTGAATGTTCAGCTTTGTTTCCCCTCGGCGGTGATGGCAGGTGTAAGTGAAGGATGCAACTTTCATTTGGTGCTAGAATTGAAACCAGAGCCCTCCAGACCTCCAGTCTGGGTAGGGGGTGGGCTTATCCCTTTTGCAGCTGGCTCCAGGAGCACAAATGGGCCAATCAGGGCTCAACTCTCCAGCGAATTATGTCGACTGAAAATGGAAGCAAGATGATTGGTGCTAACAGGACCAATCAGATGCTTAGGATTGAAAACAGTCCAATCAGTCTTGCAGGGTGGGGATCTTGAAGGAAAGGAGCCAGCTTGATTCAGCCCGAAACTAACCCCCCCAAAAAAGAAGAATCATACAGAAGACAACCTTGGGCATTCAGTGGACCTCCACAAGCCTCCATCTACCTCTAGACCTCCAGTCCTCCAGAGACCCTGCCTCTGGCCCTGCCTACGACATTACCTGCAAGGAACATCATTGGCCTCCACCTGGGATCTCAAAGAGCTGGTGGTTACTGATTCATAGCAGTAGCTCACAAAATGGCACTATACTGGTGTTTCTGCCGCCGCCGCCACCTGAGACCAGGGCTGACCTGACATCAGTGCCCATCTCTCTGGCCACCTTCGAGAGCGTCCACTACCTCTGGCTTTCTAGCACTGCCTGCAGATGCTGCTGAGTCCCTCACAGTCCAGTTCGGTGCACCCCCCCCCCCAACATGAGCATGTCTAGGTGTCACCATGCGTGGACCCCGGTGAACTGCTGACCAGTGTGCACCAGCTCTAGGCCCTTGTCGATGAGACAGCCCCACCTGGTACAAGTGGCCTTTGTTTGGAACTACAGGACACTATCTAGGGTGAGCTAGGCAGCCTAGCAGTGTTCCTCCAGTCTCGTATTTGTTAAGGAAATGCCATCGTTGTCGGCCCCTAAATCACAGTGGTGTCTTACAATTGAGCATGTGGGTGAGAACTGACAGTGGCCTGTGCCCTCCTCCTTGGTGCTCTTTGTGCACTGATTTAGAATCGGAGAGCTATTACAGTGATTTCACATCATTCGCATATATACATACATGTATGTATATGTGCGTAGATATGTATACGTGCACACATACACACACACACATATATTTGGATACATATTTTTATATTTATATAGATATGTAGCTCCTAAGATGTATTATGAAAACTGATATGTAAGCAAATTCATGTAAACACTTGTTCATAGCAGCACTAGGTAAATTAGCCAAAGTTGGGAAACAATCCAAGTGTCCACAGTGAATGAGGGAGTGGACAAAGCATAGTAGTCACGTGCAGTGAAATGATATTCAGCCATAACAAACGAAATGCCTATGTGTGCTACCTAGCAGCCAAATCTGGAAAACATTATGTAAGTGAAAGAAACCAGACTCACAAAGTCACGTGTTGTAGGATTCCATTTATAGGAGGACTGAGAATAGGTTAATCCCGTTCTCCTGTCGCTATAGAGCAGAGACAGGTCTATACAGTAGACACAGTCTCTATATAGTAGACAGTTTGGTCGCTCCCTGAGGGTAGGGAGGAAGAGGGAGTAAGATGCTGAATGGGTATGGAGCTTCCTTTGTGGGTGAGAAAAATGCTTTAGAATTAGATAGATGTAGTAGCTGTATATCATTATCAATATACAAAATGCCCTTAAGTGGTGGTTTTGAAATAGTTAAAACGTCATATGAGTGTAAAGTCTATTTCAAAAACAAGAGAGAGAGAAAGGAGCAGTACTCAGTATCGGGGACTAACAGACCTCGCAACTTGGAACCTCCCAACCAGGATGGTTAATGACTTCCTTAATGCGCGGAATAGCCAGGGATGACCTCAGGGGCCAGAGTACTGGCCAGTTCCTGTGCTTTGCAGACCCTAGTCCCTATTCTCAAGGTCATGTGATACCACCATTTCTTTGTGGATCTAAATGTGAGATTGTTGGGAGACACTCTCTTCAGGTCCCCTGCCCAGCTTCACTGAGTCCTGCCCCCTGACGCCAGGCAATGAGAGGCCTCTGGCCAAAAGCTTACTGCCAGGCTCTGACATCTGCGGTAGCCAGCAGGGTCCTGGCAACTGAGGAAGACAGCAGTGGCCTTGGGAGCCACAGAGGGATCCCTGTTGGTCTTGCTGCTCTGCTAATGCTGATGCAGGAGACCCCGAGCCAGGCAGTGGTATCCTGACCAAGGGAGCTTAACACAGGCCGTGATTCCCAAGATGGCTGGCGCTCACACTATAGGGGGATTTTCAATGTCGAAAACTTTGTACCACTATACTATGTGGCATAAAAAATGGCCACTGGAGTTTGTATCCTTCCAGAAGAAAAGCATCAATTTTTTAAAAGATTTAGCCAAATCGAAAGAGAATTTGAAGCCCTTAAATCAACTATCCTGAGAGTCCTGAACAAACCATCAGAAACAGCATATGTGAAACCATGAATAATGAGCTAGAAAGCAAGACTTCTCTACTTGATCTTAAAATAGATTCTTATAGGGAAGCATGAAAAGAAGAGACATCTAAATGTTTACAGCAAGCTTGGCTGAGACTGACCTTTCAAGCCTTAGGAGACTCACCAAGCAAATCCAAAAGCAAGTAGGTGCATCAAGCAGCTTCCAACCCCCTCGGAAGTACCAAGAACAGCACCAGAAAGGCTATAGAGCTTCAGAGGAAATTTCCAATCTTCAGGAAAACATAGAACCACTTGCACAAGAATCTCAAAAATGGACGGGAAGAGTGGATAAGTATATTAAGGAGAAACCAAAATCCCAGAAAATCCTAAAAAGCCTAGGGAGCAATTCTTAACAATAAAGAGAATCAGATTAAGCCTGTAAGTGAACAGTCACTAAAGATGAGTGATTGAGTAATGGTGGTGAATTTAGCACAGGGCATGAGGACTTGGAATTAGCTATATGGAAGGCGTCTAGCGAAAATCTTTAGCAAGACTAATCAAAGGAGTTTGAGGAAATTGGTTTGTATGGCAGAGTGAGATACTCATTTAAAAACCCTCCAGGAAAAGAGAAGTGGAATGTATATGAAATTAACTAGAGAGGCTAAAATAATAGATGCACTTAAAGATCACATGGAAACCCTCCAAACCAAAAAGCTTCCTTACAAAAAGGAATTTGTATACCCCACATCCAACTTATGGAGAACTTACCCATAAAAATAAAGGAGGCTCTTTCCAATGCAGGTGAAAGCGTCTGCAAGGCATGTGAGGAATTACAGACCTATAAAATTCGGGCCAAATTTATTTCTGAAAATAAATACATGGAGATGATCAGAGCCACTTTTTTTTTTTCTTCCCTAAGAAAAGTTGATGATATTGGGATGAGAGCTCTGTAAACAGAGAAACCTCAATAATTCAAGAAAAGAAAATAGGGCCTCCCTGGTGGCTTAGGGGTTAAGTCTCAACAGTATCATTGTTATGGCCTGAGTTCATTCCCTGACCAGGGAGCTGACCCTCATGGCATAGCAGACCTCACCTGTCTCCCGGCTGCTCCCCCCTCAGCAATGTGTTTCACTAGATCCGCCTTCTCTGCTCCCTATTGTCTCTCAGGTGCATCCTCTCACTTGTCCCACACTCTGGCCTACACCCCAGTTCTTCTATGCAAAAATCTAAAAAATAATAATAAAAGAAAAGCATAAGATGCATCACACAAAGTTAATTGAGGAAGGATATACGACGGAAAAATATCCCTCTGTACCTGATGCTGCAAATCAGGTATTTGGCCAAGACCTGACAGCACTTTCAGGAATGATCTCAACAAGAGGTCTCCGAGGACACAGCACTGACTGTGTGCTGGGCACCCAGGAATCCCAACCAGCACTTCATGCCCGGTGTTGGCCGGTTGCCGTTTGCAGAGCTGGTCCAGTCTGGCCAACTCCATCCTGAGTCCTCAGGTTCTCCCTAAGAGGACAGAGGTTGTCATGGTCACCTAAGCACAAGAGTTAAAAGTGATAAAACTCATAGAAGAAAACAGTATTAAATCTACATGACTTCGGATTCTTAGTTATGACACCCAAAACATAAGCAAACGAGAAGTATGTAAGTTGGACTTCATCAAATTTCCAGATGTTAGTGGTTCCAAGGACATCAGAATGCACCCAAGGAGAACCAGCATCTTCAGGTTGATCCTTTCTTCATCCCTCACCCGCAGTCACAAGCCCAGGAGAAATTTCCTGAGAAGAGAACATCCTGTGCTTCCCCATGGCTTGAGGGCATGGATGCAGCTTCCCAAGAGACACTCAGGGCCCAGCACTAGGCTCCCCAGCAACAAGAAGCAGCTCAGCACCAAACACTAGTGTCACTCATCTGTCTACGTCATCCGGACACAAGGTGGGTCACCTTCCTGGCTCCTCCCTCCCACCAAGTCTACTTGATGATCCAGAGCATCAGCAAGATGCTTGGTCTCTCTCTACAGAAATAGTTTTGACGGTCTCTTGGGTGTATTAGCCTACTACGGGATTATGCTATGGCTGAGTGGATACACAATCAGCTGTAATTGTTGGTATAATGTGTTATAATTGTAGCCTGTATAATATGAACCTTATACGTTAACTGCTTCCATTTTATTCAGTTTGTAGGTGCTATGTTTAGAACACTTGTTGTTGCCAACTAAAAGAATCCAGAAACACGGTGTGTTGGCATACGCCACTTAACGTGCCCCGTAACATCAACTGCAATAAAAGTTTTACATGAGAAATTTCACCAGTGGAACTGTTTTAGACTTTAGGTTTATTTTTCTATAATGAGGGCTCACTCCCCTTTGGCTATAAGACTGATATTATTTACCATTATAAATTTTGATTAAAAAATGCATAAGAGCCTTTTAGAAAAGACACGGGGCAAAGCAGATCGTGCAGCCAAATTACAGCTTGAGTAAGTGGAGGTCTCAGCTGATACAAGCCACTGGCATTGGGGGCAGGGCAGGGCATCACCCCTGAGTAGACTAGGGAAAGACGGCAAGGCCTCTCAGTGCCAGGGAATGACATTCTCAGCTGACACGCCGAGACAGCCCCTTCCACGCAGAGGGGGCATGACTGCCTTGTCCGATCCCGGCAGTTTCTCTGCAGAATCCAATCTGTGGTCTCTGCAGTGCTTCCCTGTCCACCTACGTCAGAAGGGGACACAGCTCTGTTAAACCAAGTAGTCCGCTTCCCCTTGCCCTCGTCACTGCAAAGCTGGTGTCCTGGACAAGTTGATCAGAAGGCACAGTGGCAGCCGAGTGCACTCAGCCCAGCTAGTCCCCTCTTCTGGCTACTTCCACTTCCCTCCTGACGCCTTGGACAAAGAAGCTGTAAAAGGAGTTACCACTCACTTGAGCCCTCGCCCATGAGAGCACTGCTCTAAGCTGCACCAAATGTTTGTTTCTAGATCCTTCCAACAGTCTGCGACAGGTTATGTTAGAGCCCCGTGCTACTGGTGCATTGTCCAGGGCACTGGAGACGCCACCCAGGAAGAGGCAGGGCCAGATCTGGCCTCTACCACCTGTACACTCAACCTCTGTCTCAGCTGTGAGCAGCCCTGTCCCTTCCAGTACTTTCCCTCTCTCTTCTTCACAGTGAGTGGTTCGCAAGCTTCCCAAATGCCATGGTGTGAAGCTCGAGGCATTGCTGTTACTCCCCTAGCAAGCCAGCCCCAGAGAAGGGCAATGGGGTACACAGCTGGGGGTGGGTGACCCTTCCAGGTGTGCCTTACTCCAAAGTTCAGGCCATTCCTGTGAGCTTGAACAGCCTCCTGTGTAAGGCTAAGACCCACCTTACTTCCAGGGCTCAGGGAGACAGCTCCAAGCACCACCCCTCCTCCACTATGAAGGACACACTCATCAGAGCACCCTCCGTGTGAGCTGCACCCCATACCTCCCGAAAGGGAGGTGACAGAAGCATCCTCTCTTGGGCCTCCCTGGCGGCCTAGGGGGTTCAGTCTCAAGCTATCACTGCTACGGCCTGAGTTCGATCCCCAGCCATGGAGCCGCTCCCCTCAGCAGTGGATTTCAGTAGATCGGCCTGTTCTGCTCCCCACTCTGTCTTTGGGGAGTCCTCTCACCCCCCAAACCTCTGACCTGCACCGCAGTTCTTCTATGCAAAAATGAAAATAAAAATCCTTTTTCCACCTGAACTGCCAAATCCCCTCTCCACTGAGACCTTGATCTCTGATCGACATGCTAAGTACACACACACACACACACACACACACACAACATAGAATTTGAAAGCACACAGCTCAATAGAAAGAGCTGATATTGTTCTAGTACAGTGAGGTACCACATGCTGGACCCCTGGCCCCCCAGTTCATGGTTGAAATGCCTGTTCCACGTCCAATTTGAACAGCTGCCATAGGCTTATTTTAAGTTCGTAGGAGGTTTTAGAAACTGGAGGTTTATTGACCCCATGCAAAACAACATGCTTTTTGTATTCCCATTGGGTTGCATTTCACACAGGTTTTGCAACTGCTGATTACCACTCAATATTTTTGAATAATTTTCACCACAAGAAACAGAAAAATCCTAAGGACAGTGTCTCATCCTTGCAAGTGCACTGCAAGTTTCCAAACCAATTTTGCAATTAGCTTCCTACTCAGTTTTTCTGAGGGGATAAGAGCAGGAGGGGCTTCTGTTCAGATTCTCACAAAGCACCTACTGTGTGCCACAGACGTGGCCGGAGAGGCTCATTGTGTGAACCACAGGCTGCCTATTAAACAATGTTACTTTAATCCCAGTGTGCTTATGCATTCATTACGTTATCAACATTTAGAGCATCTTGTTCCCAGAGGCTGGATACAGAGACCTCTTGCTCCTTCGCCCTGCACACCTCAGCCCCTGCTGCGCACAGCCCGGAAGGACCTTTCCACAGACCCCCAGGTCCCTGTCATCTTCCCACCCAAAGCAGGGGTGGGGGGACGGAAAAGGAAAAAGATAATATTTACATATGTCCAAAGACCCGCAGATCCGAAGCCTCACGTGGCCCTGTGTTGGGGCGGTGAGTAAATACTCAGCAGCCCGGGAATGTGGGGTGAGTTTATTGGGTTAAAACCGGCTTTGTTTGGGTTTGCGCAGCCACACGGCCCGGGCCCCACCTTGGGGCTCCAACATGGCCTGGAAGAGGGGCATGTCAAGTGCCCCCATCACGTATTGTCGCTGCCCAGTGAACTGGGGTCGCAGAGGGGAAGGGAAAAAAGTAATTCCTCATTTTCATCCTGCCCGGGACCCCCTCGGCTTTGGCGGCTGGAAGCTGCGGTAATCCGCATTCAGGGCGCCCAGCCCCGGGTTCCTCTGGCAGTTCTCTCCCGGGCCTGTCATTGTCTTCTTATCTGGGGCCCGCTTCTTCCAATAGTGCTCCTTGAAAGCTCTTTCACCGACAAAAAGAACCAGCTCTATAATGGCTAACTTGGGCCCTTTCTTCTCTCTCGTTCACTCTTTTTCTTTTTTTTTTTTAAGCTTTCCGACGGAGCCGGGCTATTTAATCTTCTTGAGGCGTTCAAGATGTCACTTACCTCTGATGGTGGAGACAATGGAGAAATCCTTCCAGCCTGAAGGCCCAGTGGCACTGAATGCCTCCGGCCTCTTTGAAGAGGATTCTTGCAAGTCTGTGTTTCAGCCGCTGTCCTGGTGGCCGCGTGCGGGACCTCGGGTGTAAGTGCTAACTGCGGGACCTCAGGGCTGGTCTGGCCAGTTGCCCTTTCGCAGACATGAGCACGATGGCTTTCTCGTCAGAAAGCCCCAGGTTCAAATCCAGGCACCTACTTGTGCAAAACATCCTGGGTTCCTGCAGCTTCAGTGTCCCTAGCTCTGAAAGCATGCACACGTTGCAAGCCGCAAATGCCTCTAAAGTCTGCACCTGCTGCCTCCCACCCCAAACGCCCATGTGCGTGTCACCGACTGGTTGATGACACAAGTTCCTGGCAACCTGTGAGCTCCTGTGTGAATGCTGACCTTCCCTCTGATGGAAAGGAGTTTCATCAGAAGAGTTTCATCAATTAAGGAATGGAACTGCCAGGACAAGGCTCACAGCCCATGTCACTGTTGAGAGGACAGAGGACATGTCATGCTCTCCCTGCATTCTAAGACTCGCCTAATCCTGCTGCTTTCTGCAGACTACTCCTGCCCCGCTGCTGGGCCAGAGGCAGGCCTGAGTCCTCAGGGGACTCTTCCCAGAGCGGGAGTCA
>NW_004567121.1:34204684-34211048 GCF_000260355.1 Condylura cristata
ACTCCTCCAAGTCTCATTTCCTGTTCTTCCTCCTTGTGCACCCTTTTCCATCCCCCCTACCCCGGCCCCAGACACCTGGCTCACTTCAGCTCAGCAAGCATGGGGCACACTCCAGAGAACCAGCCTCAGCCCCTGTTCTGGAGAAGCTTAAGACAGTCGTCTGTTGGGTATACAGCCGACTCTTCCTGCTCGCACGCCCCGTTCACACCCACGACGGCTAAGTGGTGCTGTTCACACATGCCCGTTTTTGTGGCCAAGCAGAAAAGCTGGACCTCAGCAATGCCCAGGCCGTGAGCAGAAAGAGTAGGAGCATTTAGATTCTGTGACTAGGACCCTCCGTCAAAAGGGGAGGCTGGCGGCCCCTGGTGCCCATGGGTCACAGCCTGGGCATCTGCAGGGTCTGCCACCTCCACGCTGACCTTTGCACAATGACAACACTGCCAAGCACACCCGCAGACAACACCTGTCAGTGCCCAGGGCAACTGCGCATGGGCGCAAAGCTGGTCTCATGCCCCTTTTACAGCTGACAAAACTGAGGTACCGCAGGCGAACTGGTCAGACCAGGTCTGCCGCTATTCTAGCCCACCACCCGCTTACAGAGAAATGCCACCCCCGCCCCAGAGCAGCTCTGGAGAACCCAGTCATCGACTGAGGTATGGCGTGGAGCTCCCGAGCGCTCAGACCACCAGCACCGAGGGCCGAGCCCAGGCCGCCGAGCCGAGCCGGTGCCGGCCCGTGAAGTGTTTCTCGCACCTTCTCAGAGGCCCCGCGCTGGAGAGGGCGAACCGAGTCCTCCCGGGGCCGAGTACAACTTTTCATTTCCCATATCAATCATGAGAACAAGTTGAAGTTCAGATAATGGCAGCTTGGTTTCCCCTAATTGTTCGGGATTTAGACTGACTGTTTGCACTGCAGACTGCGGCCAGTGGGTTCCCGGCGGGGGGCTGTGGCCCGCTCTTTCTCCAACAAACCCGTGTTCATGCGTCCATTCAGATCCATCACCCTGAGATAAACTGTGAATATTGCCCTTTGTCGCCGCTGCATTCTTCCCGGCATTGTGGGGGCACTATTTACGGATTTAAAGGTTCATTTGCACAATTCTTTTGTCAGCAGCCCGGAGCAGCACCGCAATGCGCGGGCCGCCTCCTCTTTCTGGGTTACTGCCCCCAGCTATCCCCGGGCTTAGCATGAAGACTGTCAAAGCGAAAATTACATTTTTTAAATGACCTGTCGGCTTCCGTGGCCAGGGAGGTCACCAGGTCACCGAGGGCGGCCTTCGCTGCTGCCACCCAGCCTGCGGCGGGGTTCACAGGCCCAGCGCGAAAGCCGGGGTGCGCAGGTAGGCGGCGCAGGGCGCGCGAGGCTGTGCGCCCCGCCGGGTGCGGGTGCTGGCGCTGGCAGAGCGCCTGTGTGCCCCCTGCTCTGCAGCTCTCACGCCCAGGGGGGGTGTCATGAGCCTCATTTTACAGAGGGGGAAACTGAGGCATGATACACATGAGCAGCAGCAGCCACACAGCACAGAGGTGGGCCCACTGCGCTGCTCCGCCGCACAACTCCTGCGGGTTTACTCTGCAGCCCTCGGAAGCTGTAGATGCGGGGGTGTGCGCGTGAACCCCGGGGGCGCAGAGCCACCGCTGGGTGACCGGAGGTGGGGAGACAGTGCTTTGCAGTGTCCGGGAGCCCTGCAGCCTCTGAGGCCCAAGTGGTTCCTCCCGGGCCCATGTGTGGTAACGCTCAAGCACAGATGTCCACTTCTTAGATGGAAGCTCCCTGAAGGCAGGGCTGCCCCTCCCCGGGGGTCTCTGCAGCCGGCCTGAGCCCTGGCAGGTAGCACGGGGCCTGCCAGTTCCTGCTGAGGGGATGGATGAGCCAGTGACTGTGTAATAGGAGGCCCATGACTCTTCAGAACTTTTCTGAGAAAACTGGTTATTCTGCACACTAGCACACTGTCCTGCCGTTCTGTTTGGGAAAAGACAATATGAAATTATGTAGACAGTGTGAACCCAAGCATGTGAAAATGGGCCAGAATAGAAAGATGACAGTTTCATAGACCCGCGTGTTGGGGCTGGAGAGGAGAAACAGACTACGGAAAGATGAAATCTCATCCAGCTCCAGATCCAGGTCCCACTAAATGCTAATCAGTTTGAGAGGGAAGATCTGCTTGTTATCTTCATGAGAAATCAATCCAAATTCCGTGTCAGTCAGAACGTTGCCAAATGTGGGGCCTCTGGGCGTCCACAATGAGCTCGGTAAGTACAAGGATAGTAGGATGAAGTAGAATATGGGGATTTGGGGTAGTGGGGCGAGGGAACACTTTTCTAAAAGACAGCCAACCCAGAAATTATATTCTTATCGATGTCCTAAAAATAGTCCTATCTTCCAATAGCCTCAGTGAATCTCAAAAGTAATCACCTCAGATTTTCATAAACTGTGACTGGATTGATCTTCCACAAACTTAAGGGAAGATCATTGTTATTGGACAGAGGTTCTCAGGGCCCTCCTGGTGGTGCAACTGGTTAAAGCACAGAACTGCAAGCGAGCTGCAGACGCTTCAGCATGAGTTCGATCCCCACCTGCCCCAGAGGTGACCCACAGGGCGCCGCAGACCTCTCTTGGCCTGCCTGCTGCTCCCCTCAGCAGTGGACTTTGTCAATCTGCCTGTTTGTTTCCCACTCTGTCTGGTAAATCCTCTCATCTCCCCTGTACCTCTGGCCTATGCCTACTTCTGTATGCATAAATATATAAATCTTAAGGAAAACATATATATATATGTGTGTGTGTATATATATATATGTTCTTGAAAGTCAGGTTCAATTCACTTAGCATATAGATGTTGGCTCCATACTCTGATCTAAAAACATAGTATTGCTGCATATGATTCACACTTGCAGAAATTTTCAAAAATACATCATGTCCATTGTTTCTGTTATCCGCTTCCAAGAGCATGCCCAATATGAAATATATACATAGTTTTATGCCAAAGTATGTTCATTATAAGCAACATAAGTATTGCTTCTAAGTAAGCAATTGATGGGAAACAGGTAAATGAATTGAGAGTAGAAATTGCAGGAATCCGCTAGTATAAAAATGGCTCCATAAATGTATCAGTGTTATGAGGTTCATTCAAAAGCAGCGAAGTGGAAGGAAAGTGGGTGAGAATCAGGAGGCTCACGGGTCATGTAAAGAATGTGGTCCCTACGCCACACACAAACTCATCCTTGAAGGAGCCAGGCAGAGAGTGGCGTGCGTGCCTGTGCTCTGAAGTGAGGGCTCTACTACATCGTGTACAAAATGGATCAGAGTAGGAGTGCAGGAGATGGGTGATGGCGGGGCAAGCGAGAGGCGGTCTGGAAGTTAGCAGTAAATGGACAAATTCTAGAGATAAGAAAAAAGTCGAACTTTGGTGATTAATAGGATAGGAAAAGTAGAGCGAGGGGAGAAAAGGAAAATAATGAAAAGGACCCTGAAGTTTAAGGCTTTCAAAATGATGTCAATGCTGGGAACATTCTCTGAGTTAAGCAACCCCAACGAAGACCAAGTTAAGAACATGGCTGAGTTCAGCTTGGGGAAATCCAGGTTGAGGGGCCTTCTTGCTTTCTCAGTGTAGATGTCACCTCAGTGACTGAACATGTAGGTGTTGAAATTTCAGGAGGATTCTGTGACTCCATGGGACCAAGGGTCATGGGTAGAAAGAAATTTAAGGAACTTGACATTTCAGGGTGGGATTTGAGGAGAACACAAAAGAGAGCTCGAGGAGACAGGAGGAGGCAACGACACCAGAGAAGGGAGGGTTTGAAGCAGAAGGGTGCGGAGACCTTGTGGAAAGCTGCTGAAATGTCAGGTGTGACGATGACTGAGGTGTTGGTCTGGATTAATGACTTGGACGCGAGTAGAAATAGGAACCACACCAGAGCAACTAGACAAGTGTTTGGGAAGGAGGATGGCATCACACAAGGAAAAAGCATGTGCTGTGAATGAACTAAAGAAAGCAAAAAGAAACTTTCTGACTGAAAGACCGAAACAGTGGTGTCCAGAAAGGAAGGTGCAAGACAGCTGGAGAGATCAAGAAAAACAGTCCATTCTATGTGAAGACAGAACTGGAGTTGAAGTGGTGGACGCGATGGATTATAGACAGCTCTTGATTTATAATAATGCGCCCCTGTGTGTCACGTGCTATGGTGCCATATTGCTTGAAGAAGAAATTTAAGGAGAGAAATCAGCAAACACAAGTACTTAAAAAGAGATTTTTAAAAGTCTGTCCACTGAGATTTGGCCACGCTTCAGGAGATGGTGAAGACACAAACCTTTCTGAACCGGCATCGAGGGTTCAGCCCCTATGTGAGGTTGTATGAACCACCCATCCTTCATGATTCTCCAAATTGAAGAATATTGCACAAAAATGACTCTTCTCTGAGCACACTGGATATAAAGAGCTGCAGATTAATGGATCCTTCCTTCTTCATCTCCCTTTCCTCTGACTTGCTCATTTATCATAGGGAAAATCTGGGTTGCAAGAAGATTCAAACGACCCGCTGGTGATATTCAGCCCTTGATTTTTATTTCCAGGATTATCCTTTGGCGTTGGCTACCTTAATAGGCTGCCACCAACTGCATGATTTAAAGAAGCAGAAACTTATTGCCTCACAGCTCTGGAGACTAGAAGTCCAAAATCCAGGTGTGGGTAGTCATGTTCTCCCCAAGTCCTCTGGAAGAGGGTCTGTGCTTATCTCTTCCAGACTCTGGTCACCCCAGGTTTTTCCGGGCTGATGCCCACCCCCAACCTCCTTTGCTGTGTGACTCCATTTCCAATTTCCTACCTGTTATAAAGAAAAACCTACTGGATCATGGATCCACCCTAGTCCAGATCGACTTGGTATTACTTTAACTCAAGCTATCCATCCGCCATGATTGCATTTCCAAGGACTGGTGTATTCTGAGGTGCTAGGGAATAGAGCTTCAACATATTTTTTTTAGGAGAGGAGAGAAAACTCAGTGAGGATGGATTTGCAAGCTGATGATAAAGACATAAAATGGGAAATACGTAATCACCTGCATCTTCATTTGGGGTCACCTTTTCACCTCACTCTCCAATAGCAATGGGAAAGTGGGTTTTGTTCAGAGTGAGTATTTGCTGAAGGTCATCTCACCCACATCCCTCCCAAGTTCAATTGCATCTCCTTCTTGCGATGACAAGAACTATCAGCTCCTTCTTGATCTCCTAGGACGTCTGAGATGAGATGAGATGAGGTCATTGCACACGCATGAAATGTGCGGCTTCCCCTTGGTCTGGCTCAAGGGAGAGAGTCGGGGCTGGGACTGAGTGCAACGCAGACCTTTGCTGGTAAGATGAAGAGAATGGATATAGCAAGAGCCGAATGCTTGCTGAACAGATAAGTATTGGGCAAACTAGTATCAGGTGGGAGGTGAATAATAATTGGGATTATGATTATTCAAATCCCAGAAAATTACCAAATGGGAGTAAGTGGCCCATCCAGTAGAGCCAGCCGGGGTGGCGGCCACACATCATTTGAAATTTTTATTTTTACGATTTGTGCATATTCACAGCCCTTGGTAGGTCCCCAGCCCCCAGAGAATACAGGACTATCTCCCCATTGCGCCTGCTTCTCTGTGGCGTCCCAACTGCACGTGGCCGTGGAAGACGGGCGAGCCAGACACTGGCTGCATTGACACTGGCATTGCGGCTGTGCGTGCCCGGGGGGAGCTGCAGCTTTGTCACGTCACTTGCCTGATGCTACAGCGGACGGGTGTGTTAGTAATTGCAAATACACACAGCAGTGAGCTTCTCTGAGATTCAGTTAACTCCCCTGTGCCCTGAGCTAGCATAACTCATTCCAGTTGCATTATTGAATATAAAAGATAAGAGAGATGAGGGCCTCCCTGGTGGTGCAGGGGTTAAGTCTCAGCACTATGGAGCTGACCGCAACCACTTTGGTATGTGTTCAGCCCCTGGCCAGGGAGTGACCCACAGGGCACAGCAGAACTCCCCTGTCTCCCTGCTGTTCCCCTCAGCAGTGCAGTTCAGTCAGTAGGTCTGTCCTGCTCCCCACCCTGTCTCTGGTGAATCCTCTCACCCCCCACACCTCTAGCCTACACCCCAGCTCTTGTATGCTTAAATAAATCTTATAAAATAAAATAAAAATGAGGCCCTCCCTGGTGGTGCAGCGGGTTAAAGCACAGCACTGAGAAGCTAAAGCCGCTTCCGCATGAGTTCCATCCTCGCCCGCCCTGGAGGTGACCCACAGGGCGCCGCAGACCCCTCTTGGCCTGCCCGCTGCTCCCCTCAGCAGTGGACTTCATCAATCTGCCTGTTCTGCTCCCCACTCTGTCTCTGGTGAATCCTCTC
>NW_004567121.1:34211148-34230106 GCF_000260355.1 Condylura cristata
CAATCTGCCTGTTCTGCTCCCCACTCTGTCTCTGGTGAATCCTCTCACCGCCCCTGCACCCCTGGCCTGTACCCCAGTTCTGTATGCATAAATAAATACATGTTTAAAAAAATAAATAAAATAAAAGAGAAGTGAAAGCGGTCTCCCGACTCGTGGATGCACAGTGAATGTGCCTTGTTTTGCCATGTTCCACTGTGCCAAGCTTCTACGAAGCATCTACTGTCCAACAGCCGCCAGCCTGGGTGATGCCGAGAGGAAAAAACAGCGTTTCCTGCTCTCTTGGAGTTTGCCTTCTAGTGGGAGGGAAAGCTGGTGCAGAAGGTACTTTTTACAGGAGGATCAATGCAGAACATCGAGGAAAGGCAGGAGAATCTGGTGTGAGTGCCGGCGTCCAGGTGAGGTGAGGTGTCCCTCCCGACAGCGTGGTCAGGGAAGGTCACTGAGGTGACTCTGCAGATCTGCCTGGTGAGGTGGGTCCAACCCGGTACTGACTGCCGGACTGGCCACACGTGGGGAGGGGTGAGAAGGCGCTGCTCAAGGAGCGGGAGCAGACCAGTGTGCTGGGAGATGACCCGATGAGCCGACAGGTCACGAGGTCAGGGGCTTGGGCTTGCTTCGTGTCGTGATAGGAAGGCACCGGTGGTCATTAGCAAGAAGCAGGGCATGGAAGAGCACCGTGGCTGTGCGGGGGACGGACAGCTGGGCCCGAGAAGGGGCGAGCGAACTCCTCAGACAGCTGCTCAGACACCTGGCAAGAAATGGCGGTGACTTGGCTTGGTGAGGAGAGGGTAGGTGGAGATATATGAAGGGGGTTTTGAGAGAAAGAAATCAAGTGAAAGTGCTGAGATCATTATCGTTTACAATTCCAGAAAGTGCTTTTTGGTCCACTGGCAAAAGTCAGCTCTGAGTGGAGAACTTGATGATGAGCATGAATAACTCTGATCGGGCTAAAACTTCAGCTAAAGTGTACAAGGCCCTTTCTAGGATAGGGGTCATCTTCACTTTTTGTTTTGTTTTGTTTCATTCCAGATAAGTGAAAACCCAAATGGCTATGGAGTTCTGGATATTTTCCTGATCAAATTCACACATCCCCAGGCAGTCGTGGGCCCTGCTGGTGAGTCACCTCCCTACATGTTGATTTACAAAGTAAATAAATACGTTTTTTCTGTGGCATTCAAACGCCTTTGAACATCAGGTGATTTGTCTATCTGCTCACCGGGGCTGGGTGTGAGGATTCCTCATTAGATCAGATGGGGCCACCGGTCATCAAGAGGATCCAGAAATGTCTGTGGGGGTCGAATGACGTTTCCTGGACCTTAGTAGAAAAAGTGGAAGCCAGGCTTCAAAAGTCCTACATCAAGAACAGGGCATGTTTCTACGCAGGCGTGGACATGGCTTCTGGAAGGAAGACCCACCAGGACCCACACAGCCCTTGAGTTTCAATTCTGCTGCCGGCTGTGTGAACTCAGACGAGTCACTTTCCCTCTCTGATGCTCACTTTGTCCATTCAGTAAAAGGGCATTTGTCCACTGCACAGGCTGGTTTCCTGGGGTGCCTGGAGTCACTTTCTGTGGACAGCCACTTCACCCTAGCTCACCCCTGACTTCTGACGCAGAGCAGTGCCAGGGGGCTCCTGCCACATCCTCGCTGGAAGTGATGCCTGCTGGACAAGATGAGCTCACTGGACCCTCCCACATGCAAGAGGCAACCTGCAAGGGCACCAGGCTCCCCTCCCCACAGTCCAATTTCAAGGTTTTGTGATTAAGAAGTTCGGAGGCCAGGCGAGTGCGAAAAGTTAGCACCTTAATTGTTGAAAACTCTCAAAGATTCCAAACTTGTAAATCATGAAAGGCCACTGTTTAGCAGGCTGGAATGCTTTTGAAAAAGGCCAGCGATCAGAGATCGGCCTCATTAATAACCACAGTAAAACTAGCTCTTGAAGCTCAAAGACGAAGCTAATTAGGGCTGGAAAATTCAACCTCAAATTAAGAGTGTGTGCATGTGTGTGTTTGTGTGTGTGTGCTTCAGAAGTGTAAAAGCTTTTCTCTTAGAGAAGTATGTCTAAGTATATTTTGGACGTGTTCCAAAATCCTCTGTAAGACGAAGCCAGGGTGGGGTTAACGAACTCCCCAGAGCATCTGTGTGCCCATCTGTCCAGTAGGAAGGAATAAGCAACTTCCTCACCTCAAAGCTTAACTAATCCTAAACTTCCAAAACATACTGAAAAGATCTTTCCCTGGGATTTTTTACACCGAGGTACAGGGCCCAGCACAGTTGGCCCTGGAGGATTGATGGAGTGCGTCTGTATGTTCCAGATAACGGGTTGTAGATATGACGATCCACTGGTCCTGCCTCCCGGGAAGCTTCTCTCTGCCGCAGACAGAGTCCGGCACAGCACAGCTGCTCAGCGTGTGTCTAGCACTTCTGTTTTCTGAAGAGGGCTGTCCCTAAGGAAAAGTCAACCTGAGCCAACTCAAGCCTTGCCAGTTGTCACGCCCACACCATGGCCTGGACCCCAGGATCTGTCCTCAGTGGTCTCACCAGTCTAGACTTCAGGTGGCCCAGCAGTCTGAGAGCACGACCGTGTCCTGTCCATGTCATTGCGGGATTTTATCTGATGGTGAAATGTCCCAGGAGGAAAGAATGGGAGAATTGGGATGCCCGTCTCAGCACTACAGGTCGGTGTCCACTACTTTCGCCCCACCCATGCCTGCCTTGTGCAAAGTCACTGATGAGACAGTGAGTAAATTCAAGCCACTGCGAGTCCACACAGAGGGAGTCAGGCCCAGCAAGGACATTTGTGCTTACAAGTCACTTTTGTGCCAACGCAGCTTCGCAATGTCCTTTGGGGGCAGGAGGTCCATGGTGGGGGGTGATCTTCAGGGAGAGTAGCCCTTGAGCCCTTGAGGCTTACTGGGTGCAGGGCACCGGGGTAGAGATGCAGCCTGTGTTTTAAAGCATGCCTGGGGGTCTGCAGAATAGAAATGGGCATCTTGGTACTTGAAGTGACCCAACAGCACCGTCATCCACTGGAGGAGAGTCGGCAATGCAGATGTGCTCGGTAACTTTCCAAAGAGGATTGCAGAGGCCTGGCCAGTGCAAGAAAGATGCTCACCAGCACCTCTGTGAGAGTGACGCGAACCCCAACCACAGAGGGCCGTCACCTCACACGTGAGGGAGTGGCCCCATCAAAAAGACATCCCAAAACAAGTGCTGGAGAGACGGCGAGAGAGGGGAACCTAAATCGTTGTTGGGGCAGCCATTTTGGAAAGCGACATGGACTCATTTCAAAAGAAAACAGCAAAACAGAAGTAAGTGATCCAGTTTTGAGTATCTAGCCGACGACACAAATCCTTTGAGTCAGAAATTCTATGTTTACTGCGGTGTTGTTATGACGGCTGGGACATGGCACCCAAGTGCCTGGATGAGATAGAAAAGATGCAGGATGCAGACAAGACAGTGCTATCTGGCCCGAGGAAGAGCGAAATGCTGCCGTTGGCAGAAATGCAGGTCCCCGCCCCCCGGAGACCCAGAATGTGCAGCCTGCTGGGATGCCGAGGTTATGCATGTACACGTCTAGACATGTACACATGAAGACAGTCCAGGAACAGTTAGGGGGTTGGGGACATGCTTCTCTGACATATGGCCAGCCCTGTTTCCTCCAGTCACGGCTGTACTTTCTCTCTCTGAGTCTTGGTGTCTCCATCTGTAAAATGGGTCCCCACCCCCATTCTACCTACATTACAGGTCTGTGTCAGGAGGCAGAGAAACCAGAGATGTGAAAGCACACACACTCTGAGCACCCATGGGTGTTGACAAATAGCCCACAGCCTTCTCTTTCCGAGTGCTCTTGATGACACTGCGCTGTCAGGGTGACCATGGTCCCCACCCACACTGGCTCGAGGGAGCCATGCCCGGCGCAAACATCAGGGACGCTTCCAGGGAATGACACATTCGTAGAGGAGTGAGGAGCCAGGCACACAGAGCCCAGTCAGGGACTAGAGACCTGTCTGCATGGCAACTTCTGTTTCTATAGGAGACACGATGGCTAAGAACACAGAGCCTGTCCTCACGGAACCAGCCATCCAGCAGGAGCTGGGACGTGCTTCCTAGTGTACCTTCCAGGTATGTTCTGAAGGACACAGCTGGCAGGACCTCTTTGTGTGGTCACCCAGAGTGACCTCCCCAGGCAACAGACTTCATTTCAAACCTGCCTACCTCACCACCTAGGATTCTGGGCAAACACATCATATCTCTAGGACTTGGCTTCTTCATCCTGGAAGTGGGGGCCTTTATCTTGCAAATGCCAGAGGTTGTTATGAAGAAAGCTTCAGCTGCATCCTTTATTTTCTTCACAGCACATAGACCTCCTTAATTTGGGGTGTGCTCACTTACTGGATCACTAAAATGCAAAATTCCTGAAATCAAGATGGACTCTCCCGCTCATCGTGGTATTTTCAGCACCTAGAACAGTGACTGTACAGAGGAAGAGCTTGACAATAGTCTGCTGAATGAATGAATAGGTACTCACATCCCCTGTGCCAGGACTGGATCTTTCTGGAGCTAATTTCAAGTCGTCTGTCTGAAATTTGTGTTACCCCCAACAACCTCTGCCTTTGGTATTCACAACTTATGCAGTGAAGTGGGCTTGGTCTGTGTCCCCCTTAAAACATGTCAGAAGGGGTGATGTGTCAATGCTGGCACCAGCTCAGATGAGGCATCAGGCTCCATTTTTTTTTTTTTTTTTGCTCTGTAGCTCTGCCTCTCACCCCTGCATCACTCATCTTGGAGAAGCCTGTTCTGAGCCCTGAGAAGAGACCCACGTGGTGAGGGCTGGGGTCTCCTGCCAACAGTCATGCATGTGAGCTAGGAAATGGATTTGCAGAGCCATCCAAGCCCTTGGCGACTGTAACCTCAGCTTGACTTCAATTTCACACGAGACTCTGAGCCAGAGCCTCTCTCAGCTAAGCTCTAACCAATTCCTGACATTCAGAAACTCTGGGACAACGTGACTGATGGTTGTTTCAAACCGCTAAGCTTTGGGCTATCTTCTAGGTGTCCATGGAAAACCAATATTCTCCCTCTGAGTGGCCCCCCAAATGGCCCAGGGATCACTGAGACCCCATGCTTGAGGAAAGGGGTGGCCTCAAGGAGCAGGGCAATAGAGCAGGCTCAGACTCTGAATGTAAACAAGCCTGCATTTAAGAGTATTCCCTTCTTTCCATCAGAGAAAGTGGGCTCCATATTCACCAGGGAAGAGCCTACTGGCCCAGAGGGTACAGATTTCACAGTCTTATTCTTGAAGCAGTTGGGGGCGGGAGGATTGCCCTTCACTGATGCTTAAAATCCTCTCTCACTTGGTGTTCTGCAGTTAACACGCTACCAAACACAGCGGAGTGATGGTGAAACGCCTCACTAAAGGCTTTGGATCAACAATAAGAAATACAGAATATCACCCACTGAGAAAACTAGGCGGATGAAGAAAGAAACTATCTTCACAGTGTGAGAAAGGCTTTCATCTCACCTTCCTCTCTGTCTCTTTGCACCTCTCAGCACCCACAACCTCCCAGCACCTGTGTAGAAATCTCAGCTTCTCAAAATTGGGCTTGAGAAAAAGACTGTCAGCATCCGGTCTCCTGCCTACCTTGATCCCCACTGCTGTCTCAGCACCCAGCACTCCCTTTACTCCAGGGCACTGAAAATAACCAACCCGTAAGGCAAGACCCATATGTGTAGGCTGCCGCTCACAGATACCATCCTCAGATTCCTCACGGTCATCTCAACATGCTCTGGAAGCCCGCACGGTAGCAGAGTGAGCCGTTTACTTCAGATCCTGGCAGAGAGCTCCACTGGGGGTGAAACAACCCCTCGCCTACATCTAAGACTTCTCTACCTTTCAGCAAATAGCAAGACCACTGACTTAGAAGCTTCCCTATCACCGAGCTTGTAGAATATGGCAGCTACGATGGTCTGTCACTGCCAAGTGTCCTCTTACCAGGCGAGTCACAGGATGATCAGGCTGATTCTGGTCCTTGGTGGACCAGAGGTGTTATTTTTAGTCACAACCCGCTGGCATCTTCCGTATAATAGCTACACGGTGCTCTGCTCCACCGTCATACGTCCTTCCAACTGGGTCCTCCGACGGTGTCCAGTCCAGTCACCTATGTGGTGTTGACACCCTCCGCCTCATCACAATATCTCCTTGGATGTCCCAAGCAACAGACACCAACTATGTCCCCAGACCACCGTTGCCATTACAGGACACGTCTAACACTAGACAGGCCCGCGCCCTCCCCAACGACTACATGAACTCGGCGGCTCCCACTGTGAGGGGCAGCGTCTCCCTCTGCCCCGTGACAATCCATCAGAGATGTGACGAGAATAAATGCTCTCACGTCCTCTTTCACCAGCCACTCCTCTATGACGTCATTTCAAGGCTCTCAGTAAACTCACTTATACCCTATTCTCTTCCGACAGCATTCCTAGTTCATACGACGAATCTTAACCTGACCAACAATTCTGGGTGAGGTCTGGCAATAGTCTCTCCCTCCCTTACTGACACCGCCATAATTCTATTGTAACCCAAGGTGAAACTAACTTCCTGGGAAATGACACCACCCCGTCAGTTCATAGGGATCTTGTTACAGAATATAAAATCTCCCACAGGCTCCTTTTCATAAATTTAAGCCAGATACCACACCCCACAACCTGAAACACTCACCAGAGAGGGCCCAGCTCAGAACCACATGTTCCTCTCCATGGGTTCTAGCCCACACTCTCAGCTCTGGGACACTGTTAAGGATTATTTCAAACCATGAACAAGTTGGGTTTTTTTTTTTTTAAGATATATTTATGCATACAGAACTGGGGTACAGACCAGAAGTACAAGGGTGGTCAGAGAATCCACCAGAGACAGAGGAAGGAGCAAAACAGGCAGATGGTTGAAGTACACTGCTGAGGGGAGCAGCGGGCGGGTCAGGAAAGATCTGCCATGCCGTGTGGATCACATCTGGATCAAACTCACACTGAAGCAGCTGCAGCCAGCTTGCAGTGCTGTGTCCGAACCCACCAGGTAGGGCCCCATGAACAAGTTTAGATGATACCAGCATGCCCACCCAGCACAAGGAAAGGGACCCCATGTCCCCCTCTCCCTCTCTCCTCAAAGGAGTTCCCCATCAAAAACAGACTGCATGATTGATATTTAATCATGTTGCTATGTATGGCCGTCAGGAGCTCACTGGGCCAGTCGTGAAGGTTTGTTCTGCATTCTCTAACACAACACGCTGTGGGAGCAATGGTGGTCGTGTTCCTCCCCATACAAATGAGGGCAAGACAGCGCTTCTCTGGTGATTTGCCCAGGTGGAGACCTGCTCGCTCCCTGGTTGCAGACACCTTCTGCTTTCTGAGAGGCCCAGTTTGTTCCTGGGAGCCGCGGCTGCAGCCAGCCCAGCGGGAGTGAAGGTTCTCATTGTGCTCTTACTTTTTGCTTCACCTGCAATGAGGCTGTAACCTTTAATTTGCCAGCTGTTGACTTGGTCTCCCTGTCCCTGACGGCACATGCTTTAGAAGGCCTTTGGTTATCAGTAGCAAAATTTTCACCTCTATGCCTAAGCCTGAAAATTGAGTCATTTCCAGTTCGGGGGGATCCCAGGCACCTTCCATGTGTCTGTGTCCCATCTGCAGCAGCCACAACCTCACCCAACTCACCCAGAAGAGGCGGGTGCCTCCCTCATCAGGGAGGCGGCCCCTTCCACAGGCAAGCGCCTGCCACATGGCCGTGATTTCCCACCACGTCAGATGCAGCAAGTCTGGGTTTACAACAGGAAAGAAATGACGCAAGGGGCCTCGGATCGCCATGGTCAGTTTAGAGTGAACAGCACTCGCCCTGGTCATCTCTCTCCCCTGAGTACAAAGGAGAGTCAACCCCAAACATACTCAGGATCCTCCTGGCAGTACAGAAAATGGAGACAGAGACCGCTGGGTAGAAAAGACAAGTGTCTGCCACTGAGAAATCAAGTGTGTTAAGTCTGAATTCTACAAACATCTTTGGGTCTGGTGAGGCTGCTCTTCTCTCAACCCATGAACACCAGCCGTTTCTTTGAATTCCCCCTCAAGGAATGTTTACTACTTAATGGACTCTTCCAGTCTCAATTGTTTTCTCCTTTCTATGCCTTCTTCACGGCATTCCTACATTACCACAGTCAAAGCTTCCCTACCGTCTTGCTGAAAGCATCTCTTCACTTTATTCTCCGCATCCTCACAGGGAGTATTAGGGGTTCCAGTTTCCCACCCCAACCCCCCCTCTTATACTCCTGAGGTCATCTTTCCCTCATCATCTCTCGGTGTCTCACCTTCCTAACTGCAGATTGACAAAAACATATACTCCTTAGCCCTCCGTTCAAATCTTCTCAAACTATGGACACTCCTAATCTGTGTATGGACTTGGTGGGCAGTTTTTTGATCCCTTTAAACGTTAAACTTGAATTAGAATAACTTGCCCTTGGCGCCTCTGTCCTCTGAGGCCAGAACCACAGACCCTTTTAAAACCGGCACCAAAGGCCCAAAGTTTTCCAGGGTGCTGATTCATGACTCATCAGCCGCATCAGCGATTAAATATTTAAGTGCTAAGGAGTCTGTGATTAAATATTAATTTCCAGCCTGTCTGCTATAAAATATTTAAGGGCTGGTGAGTCTGAAGTGTGTAGCTCTCAGCTCGGAGCAAGAAGACCCGGTCAAAAGCTTGCAGGACATGAGATGATGGAGCAGAGCAAGGAAGCAAGACAGGTGGGTGACAGGACTCCGGGTCCGAGCCCACCAGGGCCCAGCACGCGGCACACGGCACGCATCTGGTCTGGCTGTGAGTGACCACCTCCTCATCATGAACGAGTGCCTGGCTTATCATGTCACTTCTCTTACGGGGAAACTGAGGTTCGGACGGCAGAGAGAATTAGGCCAGGTGCAGGGTCAGCAAGAAGCAACGTTAACACGGGTTTTCATGTTGAGTCTTCAGGTCCAAGAGAACCACAGGCTATCCTGACCCAACCTTTGTGTCAGTAAGAAGTCATTTGCTCTAATGGCTTAAAGTGGAAGGAATTGAATGCAGGAGATAGGCCACCAAGGAGTACAATGGGCTGGAAGACTTAGGAGAGCGGGGTGGGGGGCGTGTTGGCGGAATAGAAAGGAGACAGAGGGGTGCGTTAGGGAGCAGATGTTGCTCACGCCTCACGCATTTCCAGACCGATTTTCAGAAGCCTGTTTCTGCTGCTGCGTCCTTGGAGACGGCCTCTCAGTGGGTCTGAATCCACCCAAGAAGCATCTTGTGTGCAGGAGCTGCAGTGGCCAGAACTCAGAGCCGCCCCAAGCTGGTGCCTCTCTAGCATCCATGCCAACCGCCCGAACTGGAGCGGAAGCAGCCCTTCCTCCCACCATCTGGTCAGACCCCTACTAACATCTCCTGCTGGCAGATGCAGAGAGAACGCGCACCTGCAAGGGAAGCTGAGAGATGGAGGCTCAGGCTTCCGGCTCTGGGAGAGCATAAAAAGGTGGGCATAGGTGAACAAGCAGCATGGGATATTGCTCAAATGCTAAAATCAGAGGAAATAAAAAATGAAACCCTTCCATGTGGATAGCACGGACAGACGCAAAAGACGTGCTCCGTGAAGGGAGGACAAACGCAGGATGGCATCGTGCATGCGTGGTACAGAAAGAAACAAAGCAAGCGGTGAACGCAGTGAACCAACGAAACACAGCAAATGTTTACGATAGGAACAAAGTGCCGCTCGCCAGAAGGGAAGGGGAAAGAAACGTGGGTAAACAGCCGCAAAAGCAGTCACCTGCGTGGCAGTGAGAGGAAACGAGAATTCAGGGAGCTGACATAAGACAGTGTTACAGATGTTGATTTAAAAAGCTGGACCCTGTCAAAAATGGGGAGGGGTGGGAGTGCACTGGACTGTGGTGATGGCACACGGGTGATTTGGTGATGGGAAGCCCACGGGGACTGCAACTAAGATAGAAAAAGGCACAAAATGATGTACAAATAAAATACTATATTATCTTAAAACAAAAAAAAATGTATTGATTGGAAATAAAAAAAAAAGTGAATGCTACAATCTTGTCCAATTTGGAGAATAAGTTAAGTTGATGCGTGAAATATAGAAAGCATGTAGTAGATGCTCAATAAACTATTATCAGTTGTATTTTAAAAAAATAAAAAGCTGGACCCCTGGTGTTACACATAAACTTCAACTTTCAAAGGAGGTGTGGAACTGAGACACGGCAGGTACACAGTCGGTACAGCCTCTAGCTACCGGAGGGAAATAGCTCCAGGTAATAAAAGTCAGGTTTGGCCTTCCCGCACTTTTTCTGCTCTTTCACCCTAAAGTGACACCCTCACAAGTTCTGGAGTTTCTCCAGGGTTTGCTGGACAATATGGCAGTCACCTACTTCTCTTTCCTTAATCAAGCTACAGCCAAGAGAATGTTTGTTTGGGCTAAAATTGCATTTAGTTTTTGTTAAGAGTTCATTAATGATTCCAAATTGGTTTGCAAAAATAAAAAACGATTTGTGGGCCCTCCCTGATGGCGCAGCAGGTTAAAGCGCAGCACTGCAAGCTGGCTGAAGCTGCTTCAGCATGAGTTCATTCCCCGCCCCGGAGGTGACCCACATGGCGCGGCAGACCTCTCCTGTCTCCCCCACTGCTCCCCTCAGCAGTGTACTTCATGGCTCTGCCTGTTCTGCTCCCCACTCTGTCCCTGATGAATCCTTTCACCCCCTGCACCTCTGGCCTGCACCCCAGTTCTATAGACATAAATAAATAAATATTTTAGAAATGTATTTGTAAAGAAAAACTTACAAGGTACTGATTCGGGCCAGATCATAAAGGGTTGAGGTGTAAGGTCAGGAAGGGTATTTAGAGTGAGCTATAAGGCATTTCGACCTGTTGCTTTACTGACAAGAAAACTGAATTCTAGATAGAGTCTGGAACCTCTCTGGAGAACTCGGCATGGACAGCCATACACTCACTCAAGTCTGAAATTTCCTGCCAGATGCTCTGTACCTGAGAAATTTGCCTTTCAAAAAAGACCTCTTGTCTTTATTCCTCGTCACCCCTTATGCATTCTTTTCCTTCTCCCAGTAAACAAAAATTACAAACTGCATAATTCATTTTACCTGTTCCACAGCTTCAAAGACACTCTTTCCATGGAGCCCACTGAGAACCTTGTAGAAGAAACATGAGGAATCACTCGCGTTTCTAAATGTGTGCGGCCCAGGAAGGCCAAGGCCTCGCTTCCGGGCACCCAGCACAGTTCCTGCCAGGTACCACCTGAACACAGGAAGCTCTGCGCGAATCACCCTGCCATCCACAGAAGCCCAGGTGGGAGATGCACAGTGGAAGGTCAACAGGAGGAAGACGCGCAGAAGAGAAGCCATGAGGGGTGCTGAGGAGACGCGGGGTGGCGACGGCTGTGACTTCTGGGCGTGCAAAGCAGAGGTAGCGCCCAGAATCTGTAGGTAACCGCACATCCGCCTATTTTAAGGCCAGGCGGGAGGAACATTCTAAGTACAGACACTCCTATTAGCAGGCTGCTGCTTGGAGAACCCCGCCTCCGACCCAGCGCCCTCGCAACCGTGAACTCTCGGGTCTGGAGAGGTGGCTTCGCTCAGGTCCGCAGCCCCACCGGCTCACCCTGCGTGCCGGCCCCTTGCCCGGCCTCCTGGTCCCTCCCCCACGCACCAGCCCTCGAGGCTGCAAGGGCAGACAGAGCCACCGGCCATACTCCCCATCCCTAATCCAGGGTGACATTCCAGGCACACCGCCACGGAGTTTCTCTTTCTTTCGCTGTTTAGGGCCTGCTTTAGCGGAGTCCACCGCACTTGTTCTGAGACAAGGGGGAAGATGTGCGTCTATTACCCTTATAAACCAGCTCCTTTCTTCCTCTCTCTGCCATTTAAAAGAGCCTTTCTATTTGACTGAACAAGAAAAGGAACTCTAAGAGGGGAATTAACATTGTCCCCATTATATTGTCCAATTAACACTTGTCCCGTCAAAGGCTGAGTAGGAAGCCCGGAGCCTTGGTCAATGAGAACTTTTAATCCCTCAGGTAAATGCAAAGTCGCATTGAACACGATCAAAGGGCAGATCTCAATATATTCTCTCCCGAGCCCCTCCCCCCCCCTCATGCTCAGGCCTGTATGAGGCCGCTAAGTTCTGGTTTGAATGAGGCTCAAGCCTCCTTTGTGGCCATGTTGGGTGAAAGTGTGGGGGATGGTCGAGCAGACGTTTAAAAACTCACCCAAGGCTCTTAATTACATGGGAGACAAAGACCAACACAGCCATGGTGAAGTAATGACGACCCAGTCATCTTCTTTTTCTGAATTCTATTTCCTCTCCACAGGTAGGCAGCCAGCACCATTGCTCACAAAGTAAATTATGCAAATAATTAATCCTTCAGAGGGATGGAATTTGGGGTCAGTTTCTCCACCCTATAGAATGCCTGCGTTCCCTGAGATCTGACCCATGAGAAACTGACAGGCAAACAGAACAGGGGCTTGGCGGGAGGGAGGACCCTGCTAACACTCTTACTCACTTCCCTCTACCCTCAGTGACCCTAATATGCTTCTTGTCACAAGAAGCAAAGATTATTTATACAGAATGGCATTTGAGAAAGTGATTGACTGATATGTGATTTTTAGACCCCGCCCACTTCCCAAAGATTCAAAGTGGTTTATTGCTATTTTTAAAAAAATGAATGTGAGAAAAGTCAGGAATAGAAAGGAAATTTGACTCCTGGGGTGAGTCAACTCAGAAGTTCAAGCTGGTTGTTCCTGCCCAGCTACTAGTGATGATTCCCAGTGCTCACAGGAGCGTCCTGGCTGCCAGTGCAAAAAGGGAACACAATTAGCTGCGAAGACCTTATCGCCCAGAGAAAACCTACTTAAATACACAAAAAAAGCTAAGAATGCAACATGGATAAATTTAACAGCCCTGAGCAAATGTCTAATACAGGATTTAAGAATGGAACACTTCACCTCACTTTCTGGATATACAGGCTGGCAAATAAACTTGTAAAATTAGCCAGAATGGTATCAAGTGCAGCGTCACTCCCTGGAAATCTTCCTTGGTCAAGTTCCACAGCGCAGGCTGAGTGGCAGAGAGGTGCCATCGGGCCCTCCTGGGGGCCAGCGTGACCAACAGGTGCCTGCTTTGGGATCATCTGAAAGCCCCAATAAGTCCAGAGCTGCAGCCCGACCCAACTGCAAGGCTGGAGCCGGTGTCTCTGGGAGCTTTGACCAAGAGCCTCAGTGACGGAGGGGATGGAGCTTCTGGCGTAGAAGCCAACCCATCGATGCCCACAGAGGACATCCAGAGGTGCGCATAGGTGCCAGCCAGGGGAGGGCAAGAAACATGACGCTCGGGTCTCAAACCCTGTGCGCTCTGTCCAGCTCGAGGGCACCGACTGCAGCCACACAGGCTGCCTCGCTGGGCCTCCTGTCTGGCTGAAATGCTCTTCTGCTAAGTCCCTCCCTCACTCAGGCCTCTATAAATATCCCCTTATTAGTAACTGCCCTGCCCATCCTGTGAAATCTAGGGCACTCATTTCTAGCATGTTCCACCCTACCCTAGCCCAGCTCTACTTCTTCATAGCCTTTGTCCGTCCCCAGGAAGCATAATATATCTCCCTGTGCTTACTGTCTGTCTGCCTTTGGTGCGCCCATTCCCTAAGGTCTTTAATTCCCCTTGTTTCCTTGTAAGTGGACATGAAATACTTGTTGAATGAGTGAAGTGGGGGGAGAACTAGTAATGTGCTTGGCGGGAGGACGGTGTGGGGGAGAAACACTTTGGTGGTGAGTTGTTAGCTGAAAGGGAAAATGAGCCAGAGTTAGCAGGACAGAGGGCCTCCTGGGGAGGGGGGGTGTGAGCGAGCCTGGAGGGTCAGGAAGCACTGGGCTCAGAATCATGGTAATTAGGGTGGCCATAGAATTTATCGCCCAAAATAGGCCACTTTGGGAGTGAAAGGGGAGCTATTAATAATTACACCCAGGCAACAGGCATAAAATGAGACTGTCCTAGGCAGACCCGAATTTATGGTTGTCCTGACAACGGTCAACTAGTAAAAGGGACACTCTCCTGGAGGGGGAGGTTCTGGCTGTATTCTGAGGGCTACCCTGTAGGGGTCCCTAAGGTCATGTCCCCTGGATGGGCAGGGCCTCTCCTTCTCCAGGGTGTGACCCCCCCTGCTCAGGGTCTCTCCTGAAACAGGGTGGCCCTTCTCCAGCCATTCATCCTAAGAAGAGGTTAGTCCCTGGACACACTAACACAGCATCCGGTCTCTTGCCAAAAACAAGGGAACGTTCCCATTAAGTTCAGGTCTCCAGGCCTCACTTTCCGGAGTGAGTCTCCACATTTGGAGGCCAGAGAGGTCCCGGGACACAATATGGAACATTCGTGAAGAAGGGACTGAGCTGGGTCTCACACACCAAGCTGCCTTGACACATTTTTTTCTCTGTTTATTTTCCTGTTATCCCAGAGGCATTTAGTGAAGCAACTGTCCGGGGCAGCCTAGTTCTTAGCCTGGAGCCTTGGACATTTGTCCTCAACAGTCAGAGGGATGAAGGGGAAATGGTCCCCCTTGCGACCCAGAAAAGTCCTCAGAGGGAATCGGTGAGATATCTCTTAGGACTGTTTTCCTAGGACATGAAAAATAAAACCAAATGTTCTGGACCCCAGTGGAGGAAGCTTGTTAAAACTGAAGGGCTGGGTGGGCATTGGATCTGGGCTGGGGCTCACAAGGCCGTTCTCGCCCATCTCCCACCCCTTCCCATCCAGCGGGACCCAAGAACTCTAAATGATGCACATGAAAAGCAGGGCTTGAAGTCGCCCACCTCCGAGGTGGCTTGGCATGAAGTCGGGGCTGCCGGGACGGGATGCTTTACAGCGCACCGTCTTTTAGCTCACTTTTCTTGGTGGCCCGTGCACCACACCCTACAAAGTCTAGAAGCAAAAGCAAGCATAACATCACCTGAAACGCGCCTAGCCAGTCCCAAGCACACAGAGCTCAAAGTTTCAAGTTCAAGCTGGACTTTCTACAGACTCACCCCTAAGGACAGGCTCTTATTTCTTACTACAGGTTTTTGTTTGTTTTATTTTTATTGGCTTATTTTTAGAGGTTGCATTAGTTTGCATCGTTGCTTGTACTCTGGAAATATAGTTGGCCGTTCTCGCTCCCTCTCCCATCCCTCCACAGCCCTTCATGCTCAGCCCCACTCTGTGCGTGCCCCTCTCTCCTTCCCCACCCCCCCTGCTTGCAAGGGCTCATCTTTGAGTTTGGCTTTCTTGGGCCCTTTGTGGTGACACCATCCTGTATTTATCTTTCTCCTTCCAACTTATTTCTCTTAGCATTGTCCCTTCCAGGCCCATCCATTTGTGCAAATGATACGAGCTCATCCTTTTTGATCGCTGAGTAGTATTCCATTGTGTATATATACCCCATCTTTGTGACCCACTTGTCTCTTTAAGGGTACATGGGTTGTTTCCAGAGTAAATATCCTGCAATGAACATGGGAAGGCAAACTTCTCTTCAAATTATAGTCGCACGCCATCTATCTGACAAGGGACTGATTTCAAAGATATGCAAAAATTCATACAACTCAACCAAAAGAAAACAACAGCCCAGTCAAAAAATGGATAGACTAGCTAGATAGACACTTCTCAAAAGAAGATATTCAGATGACCGATGGACACATGAAAAGCTCTTCAACATCACGTATCATCAGGGACATGCAAAGGCGAAACCACAGTGAGATACCACCTCACCCCTGTGAGAATAGGCTGTATCCAAAAACCAAAAGCTTCTTGATTCTTGACCCCCTTTGACCACCTTGCACCCCCTTCTGGGACACTCCGGAGATGAGGTCCCAGAGCCTTCAGGGTCACCTCCCTGAGAGGCCCACAATGTCCTCTTCCCCAGCGTCCTGGTGTAGAGAACGATTCCTGAAGGAGGTGCCATTCAAAAGGGCATTGAAGGGAAAAGAAAATGTATGTACATGAGGATAGATGTATTCCAGGCAGAAAAAAGTTCAAGAGGAAAGAACAGGAGTCAAGAACACAGGTAAACCATGTTGAGAACAGGGCCTAGACTGTTGACAAGAAAAGGAAGAACTATAAACTACCGGGATTAACAGATGTGAAATCTTCTTTACCAAAACACATTCATCCTGCAAATATTAGGTCTGTTTTAAGATCAGAAAGGCAAGCAAGAGAGGCGTGGGAGGCCCCCAGAGAAGCATGCTCCTGGTCCATTCGTAGGCAAAGGGCCTCAGCAGGCAGCTGCTTGGGTCCCACTGCCACCAGGAAAGAAGCTTCTGGAAGCCAGGTGATGGGTGGGCTGGGAGGTGGCATGCAGGTGGCACCAACTGGAGCTGAGGGAGTGCTGGCCCAAGGAAGCACGAGGGAACAGTGGCGGGAAACCAGCCTGGGAGCGGGCAGGTGTGTGGTATGGGGCTGACCAGGAGAACAAGCTGCAGTGCAGACAAACACTTGCCCCCTACCGCCCTCCCCCCAGCATCGCCACCAGAGGAAC
This sequence comes from Condylura cristata, assembly GCF_000260355.1. Lineage (NCBI taxonomy): Eukaryota > Metazoa > Chordata > Mammalia > Eulipotyphla > Talpidae > Condylura > Condylura cristata. The sequence goes on from NW_004567121.1 coordinate 34,227,729, forward strand.
TTAGAGCAAAGGCACAGAGATGCACCCAGAGCTGCAGATAGCTGCGAGGAATAAATGAGGTGGTTTGCCTCATCGGGATAGTGCCTCAGTCCGCAGCTTCCCTCGCCCTCTGCTCTCCCAGATGGGCAAAGAGAGAGGCGAGCTGTGCCCAAGGTCTCAGCTAGAGGCCAGCTGTGCCCCACCAGCCACCCGGCCCCTTCGCGTCCAACCCTCTGTGATGGGCCTCTGGTACAAAATGCAGATTCTCACTGGCAAGGGTGAGAATGAATCCAGAGGTACAAGAATCTATAAGTCACCCACACCTGGTCCTAACGCCCAGCACAACTAGCAGCAAAGAGGAAGGAAAAATGCTGCGCTGGAAACCCAGCTCTTCCGTGCAGCTGTAGAATTGGGCTGCGAGGGGCTGGCACGGTGGGAGGGACCAGCACTGGAGTGTGATTTTCTCTGTGTGTCTGGCTGACTTCATGCCCTGGCACAACATAGGAAGCCAACGAGTCGTGTCCAGGTAGCCGCTATCATGACACCGGTGGCCACCGAGGGCCACGGCGCCTTGTGGCCAAAGGAATCCATGCCTCCTCTGCAGGAGCTCGAGCAAGTCTGGCTTGTTTGCCAGCTTGCAAGGTGCAGGGGCACGCCCCACCCCAGCCCAGGCAGGAAGGAGGTGCCAGGCGCAGTAGGAAATCCGACGGCAACGAAGGCGGCTGGCCCGGAAGGCCAAGGGCTGACCGTGAGTGTCAACCGCCAGGAGCTGGGTGCACGGGGGTCCCGGCTCCCCCACTTCCCAGCGGTGTGATCCGGCAGGTTGCGCAGAACTGTGGAGCCCCAGTTTCCTCACTGGTGATGGGCACGAGACCACCGCAGGGCTGTTTGGCTCATGAAACGGGTGGCACACAGGAAAGGACTCCCGGGGTCAGCGCACACCGTTCCTACAGGAGGCGGCGGGCGCCCCCGGGCACCGCCTTTGGCAGAGGTGCCCGGGCATCTCAGAGGAGGGTGTGTGGACCTCCACCAGTCCTGCCCCCGGGACGGCCAGCCCTCCCTGGCCACCCGAGCATTCCTTGTCTCCACCGCTTCTCAGACGCAAGATCTCGAGTGAGTGGCTTTACCTCCTCCGGCCTGGCTTTCCCCCCTACCTGGTGGGGGTGGTGAGCTTGCCCCACCCGCCACCACGGGGCAGGGGCTGGGGCCCCTCAGCAGATGCACTTGTGCCCAGCACATGACACTTGTTAAGCAGGACGCCGCCACCCTTCCCTGGGAGCGGGGTGAGCACTGGCCAGTTCTGTGACCACTCAGCCACTTTGGTGTCCTGTAAGTGAAGAGGAAGAGCACCAGTGCCCGGGGCCTCACATCGCTCAAGCGCCAGCAGCCCCACCCCGTGCCTGGGGAACGCACATGGGTGACGATCCCATCTCTCTCCCCTCTAGTCCTTGGCCCTCCCGTTGGCCCCCAGGTGGGTTAAATCCTTCAGTCGCCAGACACCTTGGTAAGCCTTCCATCACCTATGTGGCTGCTCAGCCTCCCTCACCAGCCATCTCCCTGCTTGGTGGGGAGCAGCTAAGTCAGCATCTGTTCTGCTCCTAGAGAGCCAGATCACACAGCTGGTCCGCTAGACAGGGGCCTTTCACTGCCCCTTCTTGGGGACAGGACTATCAAGTTACCTCTGATCCATATGTACCCACGTTTTAGAAGGCCGGAAACAAGGCCTGAGTGCGCCCAAGAACCTAAACAGTGAAGGGAGAGATAGTCACCCCCTCCCAGAAAATCCTCACTTTATTCCAGGGATTCTTACCGCTCCTTCCACAAGGACAGCAGCAGGAAAGACTGGCTCCCCCAGAGAAACATCTGCGGAGCTCTCACCATGAGCCCAGCTGGGTGCTATGCCCTGGGAGCTGCCGGTGCCCGGGACAGCAACCGTCACTCCCTGAGAACCAGCGACACCAACGTCAGGCAGCCGAAGCACAGCTCAGCTGGGCCTGAGCTCGTCTGGGCCACAGAAGGCGTTTGAGAGGCGCGAGAGTGAGGCGAGGCAGGCGGAGGCCAGGCAGGGGCAATGTTCTGACCAAGGGCAGTAAGTCAGTTCAGAAACTGGGCCACGGCAGGCTACTGGTCGACCGCAGCATGCGGGTGCCAGGGCACCAGGCGATGTGCCAAACGTCTGAGTTTGTTTCTCTGCCTGGCTCTCCAGGACCCAGGGGTAGCTTCCTTGTTTTGTGTTTGTTTGTTTTTAAAGATTTATTTATTGGTGCATCCAGAACTGGGGTACAGGCCAGAGGTGCAGGGGCGGTGAGAGGCCTCACCAGGGACAGAGCGGGAGCAGAACAGGCAGATGGATGAAGTACACTGCTGAGGGGAGCAGCGGGCGGGTCAGGAGAGGTCTG
>NW_004567121.1:34230206-34253628 GCF_000260355.1 Condylura cristata
GGGACTCACGCGGAAGTGGCTTTCGCTTCTTGGTGCAGTGCCTTAACCTGGGGAGGCCTGGTCTGCGCCACCAGGGAGGGCCCCGATGGTGTTCTGCTGAGGGGAGCAGCGGGCGGGTCAGGAGAGGTCTGCCGCGCCCTGTGGTCACCTCCGGGGCAGGCGGGGATGGAACTCATGCAGAAGGAAGTGGCTTTAGCTTCTTAGTGCTGTGCTGGAACCCGCTGTGCCACCACGGAGGGCCCAAATTCCTTGTACACTCAGAAGAATCCTCTCCCTAAAGTCCCTTACTCCCCCATGTCAAGAGCAGCTGCACCCTAACATTTGCACACACTCTCCTACCCTGACTGGTGGGTATTCGGGTCACACTGGCTTCTCCCCACGGGAGCTCAGAGCTCTCCCCCCTCCCTGCTCAGCCAGGGGCCAGTAGGCAGGGAGCAGGCGTGCAGAGGGGCGTCTGTGGGGTTACTCGGGGGTCACTAATGGGGAGGAGTGCTTCTCACCAGAACCCTCTCTAAGAGCTCATCAATTATTCATGGCCATTAAGAGGCCAAACTTCCTTCCCAGGGAGGGACCAAGGCTCGGAGAGCAGAGCCAGACCAGGGAAGGAAGCGGGGACAGCCCCAGGGGGCAGCTCACAGTCCCCGTAGTGGGGGGGCTGGAGGCTGGAGGTGGCCTCCAGGGAGCGGCTGGGTCGTGCCCACGCACAGCCTCCCGCCAGGGGCACGCAGGCAGCGCCCTTGCCTGCTGGCAGATGTGTTCATCCACTGAATAATTTACACCTCCAGGAAATGGACCGCAGAGATGCCAGAGCCATTAGCAGCCTGGGAGGGGGAGGCGATGGGAGGGAGGGAGGGAGGAGCTCGCAGAGGAAGTCCCTCCGGCTATGGGGCTGCAGGTGCGCAGAGCAGCAGAGCATGTCTTCCTGCTGGCTCCTCACTGTGACCTTGATTTTCCAGGCTCAGAGAGGCTGAGGCACGCCCTGCAGGCTGCACAGCGTGATCATGTTCAAATCACAACTCAAGCCAGGACTTCTGGTGCTGAGGGTGCATTTTTGGGTAAAAGGACTTCACTAAGAAATGACTGACCTGCTTTCTTTTTTCTGACTGTTATTCAAGAGAAGTTCTCTGCATGAAGCAGACCTTTGCTTCTGCCTCTCTCAGCCCTCTCCCTGGGCCCAGATATTGCTGCTTCCCCGGGCTCCATGGAGGGGCCGTCACCCATTGGGGCCTGGCATTAAAACACCCCAAGCACAGGTGTGTCCAGGCAGGGCCCGAATGAGCTGTGCACAATCTCCGGTGAGGAAGCGGCTAGGAGCCAGCGTCCAGGACTCCAGCGCCCCCTTCTTTTATAGGATGCTGACTTTCCAGGACGGCTGACTGGGGTCGGACCCCAGCAGGGCTGCACCCCACTTCCCAGAACTCAATTTGGGCAGATGGCTGGCAGCATCTTCTGCCTACAGAGGCAATGGCCAGAACCTCTGTGTCTTCAGAGTCCCAGAATCTCCTGGGGACCCACACAAAACAGTGCGGCAGAGACCACGTAAGCCCCACTCCCCTACACACACACACACACGCACACACGTTCACTCACCTGTGCCCAGGCACACACACGCATGCTCACACAGAGAGACACATGTGTGAGCACACACACAAACTCGCTTGCGTGTACGCCTCACACATCTGCACACATCTGCACAGACACACATGCACGCTCAGCGGGATGCTAAAAATAAAAGTTCTGGCTGAACAACAAGCTCTCCACTGACCCACACAAGGGAAATAAAATGCAACTCCAGGATAGACACAGAGCCTGAGGACCTATTGATCATGTCTCAGAAACTAGGCCAGTGCCGGGGGCGGTGCGGGGTGTGCTCGGTGTGCGTGGCCACCCAGGCTGCACTGCGCTGGGGCTGCTTGACCAAGCGCCACAGACCAGACGCCCTAAAACAAAAGCAATGCCCGACGCCCAGGTGTCCTTCTAGAAGTCTCTAGACACGTCTTCCACCCTCAGGTCTCCAGCGTCTGGCTGCCCGTTCTTCCTGGGCTGCGACAGTTTCACTCCATCTTCCTTGCCCACCTTCCTGGTGTGTCCCTGGGCCCGAAACGCCCGCCCGAGGACACCAGTCCTACGTGGAAGGCGGTGCCCGCCTCCAGAATGACCCTAACTTAACTGCAATTATTCTCTCTGCAGACCCTACTTCCAAACCAGACGGCATTCTAATGTACAGGGCGGGAGGACTTCACCACATGCGTTTCTGGATGACGGAATTCGTTCCACAGAGTCCTGACACCAGGGAAAAATACTAGTCCTACGGATTGGGGGGGGTCACGGACCCGGATCTCCTCTCCCCCAAGCCAGGGGCTGCTGCAGCCCTTGGGCCACATCTTCAGGCTGAGGCGGGTAGATCGCGAGCAAGTCCACGCTGCACCAAACCTATCTACAGCCACCGGCTGCACTGGGTGGCAAGCAGCCGCTCCCACGAGGGTTTATAAGGCCCGGTTGCCCTCAGAATCCAGCAATGAGGACCTTCCTCTGATTCCGAATATTTGCTGAGCAGCAACTCCACGCCAGCCCCTGGACGCGGCACCCGGAGACGGGAGTCAGTGAGTGGCTATCCATTTGCTTGCAGAGCTCAGACTCCAGCAGCAGCGTGTGAGGCAGGAGACGGTCACCAGCGGGTGACAAGTGACAATCCCACACCCCTAATGCCGCAGGCGGCAGAACAGCAACCAGCTCAGCTCGGACTGTCTTCCTCTCTCCTTAGCCAGCCCTGTCCAGTCCCAGGAGAAGCACTGACCCAGTACGGAGACTCAACACTGGCTCTTTTTGACAGTAACAGGTGGCTTGCTGAGCAGCCACGGCACTCACATGGAAATGCGGCTCTAAAGCTCTCCACCAGGGGGTCAGCTCATACCAGGGGGTCGGCGATGAAGGGCGTCAGCCCACGATCACCCTGAAGCCCTCTCAGGGTCACAGCAGGTCCTTGCGCCACTGGGAAACTGAACACTCTCAAAACGCTCCTGTTGTTTAGCCAACAACCCCCAGGGTGCAGGCGCCTTAACACGTAGAACCCAGAGGCAGCCTCGGGTTTGAGATACTATGTTGTCTGCAGCAAAGGATTCTGGACAGCAGAGCCCTGGTGATGCCACACAGTGACAGCTGTAGCAGTGGCCAGAGGGCAGCCCAGCCTGTAGGCATTTAGAGGAGGGGACAGCTTCACACTGCACAGCCCACTCCCCCGGGAGCCCAGAAACAGCTGGTCAACCACAAAAGGACTTCGATGTCACTATCAATTCTCTCGAACATGAGAAGTTCACCAGAAAGGGAAACAAAGAGCTAGTGCATTCATTAAAAGCCTCAATTGATCTCAAACTCAAGGAAACAGAAATTAAAGTAACTGGGTTATCCATTTGGTGTCTGTTAAAATAGCAAAATAAATACGATCCGCTATGTAAGAAAGAGACAATAAGCCGGAAGGAAAAAGAAAATCTCACTTTAAGGAGGAATGTAGAGGAACCAAATAAGGGATCAGGAAAAAAAAAAAGTATACATAATAAAGTGAAAATCAAAATCATCAGGCAACTCTGGATCAGAGATATTCTGTAGGGGGGGAGGGGTCTAAATGAGGGTGGGGAGATGGGTCCAAGGGACTGTGGTGATGATGACCAGTGAAGTCGTGGTGGAAATTTCACAGGGAAATCATACGTACAAAAATGAAGTATGGTGTAATGAATAGATGAAAAAATTGTGTGAAATAAAGATGCAATGAAATGAGCGAGAAATAGTTCAAACATCCTACCTGGGAAAAGGAAAATAATGGGCAATATTTAGCAAGACTCTAAAAAAAATAGCTACACTTTGGTCCATGTGTGGCAAGCTTTCTTCTGGAAATAATCCAAGTGTTTTTAATATAGAAAGGTGACTTTCATGGAACAAGTTAGAATAGGAAAAAACATGAAAAACACGAATGTTCAACGGAAGAGGAACTATACCATAGATAATGGTTGTAGTCAGAAGATAAAAGCCAGCCATTAAAAATTACATTTTTGAGAAAATTTAACAAGTGAGACAATATTTATGTTGAAATAGAAAGTGGAAAGAATAACACAAAAATTATATCTACCACTTCATAGTAACCTTGTAAAAATTAAAGGCTGGAAAGAAATTGTACTCAGACAGAAAGAATAATTGCAGCTGCTGGGGGGATTAGAGACTGCATGGGAAATTTTTCTTCTCTATTATTTCCAAATTTTCTTTAATAACTACAGATAATTGTACTGGTTTGGAAAATAATTTTAGTAATTTGTTTTCAAATGCATGCATATACATTAATGGTTTTAATTGGCCTTATAGGATTCAGTTCAAGGTCAAAGACTACTGATGTGGGGGAAGATAACGGTGGCTCCTTCAAAATCTTCACTCTGCCCACCCAGTTTCTCTGTATTAGGTTATTGGTTGGCATAACCGTTTCTAAACTGTGTCAGGGTGAACTGATTAGTTTTAATACATACAGCTTATTTTTCAATTTCCACAAAAGGTCCATCTCCTGCTGGCAGAGTCCAGAGGCATGGCCTCCTCCTTGCCAACCTTTCGGCCATGACATGCCATATATTCAGTGATGCACTGTCATTTATCCCCTTGTGTGTGGCATCTGTCTTGGGGACAGACGTGTGAGTTAGTGCTGTTTAGCAAACCACTCTAGAGCTTAGTGGCTTAACGCCAATTTCTGAATTGTCTGGAAGGCTGGAATTGACTGTTCCTGGCTGAATTCGCTCATGTGTGTCTCTGCAGCTTGGCACCTGAGAGTCCTGACGTGGAGAAGCAGGAAGCAGGCAGTGGTGGGCTCCCAAGCTCTGTGGTGTTAAGTCAGGAGGCACCTGACTTCCTGGAGAGCAGGGTTTTTACCACAGGAGTAGCAGCTACTCTGGCATTTCAGGGAAACAAATTGTCATGGACGCTGGGCCACGAGGTCTCAAAACGGGTGACCTGAGATGGGGTATCTGATAGCGGGTGAACATGGCATCTTCACCATTTCGAGAACTAATAGACCACAATAAGTAGCTGTGAAGAGACAAAACAGTTCCTTCCATTACGAACTACTAATGCCCATGATAAAGTTGTTCAAAGATATAGTTGCTAGTGGAGGTAGAATGCGGTGGTTAAAGTTGGGTGTATCCAGAGGAAGAGTTTCTAATGCCATTGGAGCATTTACATAAAAAAAAAACTACCAGATCTGACTTACATGCTTAGCCAAAGGCACAATCTTAAGGCCAGAAAACAACTCTGATAGCCTGCAAATTCTTTCCACGCTTATATTCTCAAGCTTGAAAAGCTCGTAACATGAAAGTCAGACCCAATATTTAATCTTGCAAACTGCAAAAGTACAATATTAATTGAATTCAAAAATCAATGAATTAATGGGCAAAGCACACAATTCTGTAAGTTGGAGCAAATAAACTTAATGCCCTTTGATAAATATGAGAATTCAGGTCAGCCAGATACTCTCAGAATATTCTTTTCTATAGGAGCATCTTGCCCATGAGGAAATCCAGCAGTGTAAAACCACCATTGTGAAATAAGAAATAAACTAATTATGAAATGGTTGACTTAGAGTCTTCACAATAAAGGACCCAAAGAATCCCCAGAAAGAGCTAGTTAGGCTTATAAAAGTGACTTAACCTCCTTAGCTACCGTTAAGAAAACTGAGTCCCGGGAGACTATGATTAGATCCTACTCCCTAACCCCATGTGTATCCAAATGAATGGCAAGTTGAATGTTTACAGGTTCAAACTGAAGTCACGTTTATTGGTTCCCCTCAAGGAACAGTCCTCTTTTCATGTCTCAAAGTGTCATCCCTATCAAAAATCAAAATGTGACATTAGCTTATCAAATGTCGCTAGTAGCTGTTAGAGTTCATTAGCATGTATCCCAGCCTGGCTTTCTAAAGACTTATTTATTTAAAGGCATTACATTCTGCCTTTAGAAGTTGAACAATCATTGTCCATGGAGGATCATATCGCTGAGCCTCAACTTTCACAGGAAGGCTAGCCTTGCCTTGCTGGGGTTATCACTACTGGCTAGCTATTATCAGAATGGAAGCATGTCTTCTCTCAACGATCTCTCTGAAGATGCCAACTTCAGCACAATGCGAAGCCTCACTTTTTTTAGATTTGCTCAAATCTGGCATACTTTCCATAACAAAGAGATTCATTTAACCATAGCTGAACTCGCAGTGTGACCCAGCAGCTCTGTCCCTCCTGAGACTCATGCCTCTGCGTCCGAGGCACCAAGAATGGTGAGCACATGTTCGTGTCTGTCATATAATGGCTTCCAGATCTGTACAGTAGGATGCTGGGGTACTGGCTGCGCATAAATGCCAGGAGTCCATGTGATTTTCTCTCATCCATTGTAAACACTCAATGGAAATTCATTTATACTAGACAGTAAATAACTCACTTGAAATCATATAACTGGGAAGACTCACCACTCCTATGAAGTGTACCTTGTGTTCACCAACGTGGGTTAGGTACCGTCTCCTGGGCTGCTAAGGGTCTTTTATAGCATTTATCATTCAGGAGAGAGGCTGTGCCCATAAAGGTCAGAGGGTCTCCATCCAGATCCAGTCTAGACCATTTCCTAACTTTGTGAGCACGGGCAGCTTAGAGAACCTCAGTTTCCTTACGTATAAAGTGGGAATGGCAGCGTCTCCCTCGGGAGGCTTGTTCAAGGAACTAGCCTGAGTGCAGGTCTCCTGGAGAGATGGATACATACAGCTACCTGACATAACTATTATTTTACCATTGCAAAGATCAACAAACCACATGCACAATCACCAATGCTCATGTCCAAGAGTGGCCTCTGATGGACTCTACCCTGCTAAATCTGTGCTCTCCTGTAGGCCCTCATCACTGAATGTGGATTATCCCTGTGAATTGTTTTAAGCAACAAAGTGCACTAAAGAGATCCTGTGGGGTTCTAATTTTGTACTCTTGGAAGTCAGCCACCTTTTAGAAGTCTGATTGCTCTGCTGAAGAAAATGGCCATGTCAAGAGGCTCTCAAGGATGGGATGCTGTGCGCCACCTGGGGATAGACACCCGGCATGTTCCATCCCAGTCAAGTCCACAGCAGATTTCAGTGTTGGACACCACGTTATTGCAAATGCATGACATGAGACCCAAGACAGGTAAGACCCACTAGGCTGAATCCAAAGTTCACCCAAAGAGTCATGAGATTTAAATTTTGGAGTAATTTCTTACTGACCCTTCCATTACACTTTTTAGGAGTAGACACCATGTCTTCTTTTCTGTCTGGATTCTAGCAAACAGCATAGGAACTGACCAAGGTAAGCACAAAATTAATCTATTTAAAAAAAAAATCCCAATGTTGAATAAATTAATGGAAGGGAATCAGTCTAATCTGCCCTTATCTTTTACAGAGTGCAACAGTCAAGGAGAAATTCCCCATTCACAATGATAACTGAGTAATTCTTATGGATGCATTTCTTCACCTCCAGTTTCCAGCTAGATCTCTGTCATGCTCACTCTTGAATCCACAGCACAAATATTTCTAAATTTGCTATCCAGAGGATGCTGAAAATCATTAACTCCTCAATGTTGCTCTTCCTTTGTCTTTCCATGAGGATAATGATCTTCAAGATGCCTCCTGACCCAAGCTTGATTCTTGACAAGAACAGTCCCCCAGTGGGCTTTCAGGTGAACCCAAAATTGTTACCCTCTTCAAAAGGAGTCAGTATTACCATGTGTATATCTTCATGCTTCCAGGATCAACCCATACTTGGCTGGGTCAGGATGGCTGAAGAAGCGCAGGGAGCACCTGAGGCTGGTGCTTTAGAACGCTGAGACAAAGTTGGCTGGCGCCACAGTAGAATGCTAAGCCACATGAACTTGAATTTGCTGGGAAGGGACTGATGACGAGCAGAGGGCTGCCTGCAGAAGTTCCCTTCTACAACCTGGATCTCTGTCCCTACCCTTTATGTAGTGATGCATGAACGCATGTAGTGATGCGTTCATCTTCTCCCCCCTCCAAGGGTTCTTCACTGGGTATATTTAGCGCCACTCAGCTCAGAATTCCCAATCAGAAATCAGGTCACTTTCCTTGAATCCTTTTCCTCCAGAAATTCAGTTACTCTCCATCCCAATCATGAGCACCATCACTGAACGATAAAGTGTTGAGTTTCCAGTGGGAGGAACAAACCTGGGGGCAGGAGCTCATTGCCGCTGCTGCCCCCACTTTGCAGATCAGGACACCAGGGCTGAGTGGGCGCCTGAGAGCCGCAGAACATCAGAGCCAGAATTGAATGGAGCAGGCTGGTTCACTGTCTCTCTAACACAGCCCCCGATGGCCACCCAATAACAAGATTCCTGAAACATCTCCCGTTACTCTAACACATTATCACCACTACTCCCCACACCACGTCAGAGTGAGCTTTCTCAACTGCTAGTCTGACCAGCTCTTCCATCCAATGGTCCTCAAAGTCCACAGGGTGATTCCGAACCACATAGTCTGCTGACAAGGAGGTTCATCATCTTACCCCCATCGAACTACAAAAGAGCCTACGTTCCAGCTGGGCAGAATGGCTTAGAGGCCCCTAAATCTGCCAGATCTCACATAGAGATCTTCTCTCATCAGATTCTCCTTGCCACCGTCACCCCTACCACAGCAGTCCAACTCTAGCTGGCCCTCTACAACTTCCACTTCAAAAGGTGGCATGCCTAGTGTTCTATTCCCAGAGAAGCATTCCTAGGTCCTTCCCAAAACCTGACTGCATCACTTAAAGCTTAATTCTTTCAGAAACTCTATCACAATATAATATGCTTATTAATGTACATAAATCTCTCTCATTAAATGTGAGTTCTCTGCCACTATCTCTGTCTCCTGCCACTAAGTAATATTCTTAGTTGTTACTCAATGATATTGAGCGGATAGATGGAGGGCAGATGGATGGATGGATGGATGATGGCTGGATGGAGGGATGGGTGGGTGGATGGTAGTGGATGGATGATGAATGGATGGAGGGATGGAAGGATGGGTGGATGGTGGATGGATGGATGGATGAATGGTGGATGGGTGATGGATGGATAGATGGTAGATGGATGATGGGTGGATGATGGGCAGATGGATGGAGGGATAGAGGGATGGAGAGAGTGATAGAAGGAGGAGAAAATGGATGAAGGGAGGGGGGAGGGATAGGTAGTAGATGGATAGAAGAACAGATGGATAGATGGTGGGTGGATGGATGGCTAAAAAGAGTTACCACTTACACACACATATACACACACATCACCATTACCACCAACAACAAAAACCACGACCGGTCTGGCTTTTACTATCAGTTTTGCAAATTAGAGGTTAGTATTGCTTCTATCAGTCATAATTTTAGAAATGTAAAGATTAATACTCACTACGAGCAGCAAATGTTTCATCCTTAAGGTGCCACAGGAATAACATTTGCTAATTCGTATTTGCATTTGAAATTGAAACACAAATTGGCACAAGAACTATTACACATCCCGGCTAATTAATGTTCTAAAAATGAATTATGCAAATCAGCCTCCACAGGCCTCAGAAGCTTCCTTCATGTATAATAAACGACTCGGAATGTGAACCTCGTTGAAGGGCTGAGTCTGACGGGGCTGTGTGGCAGAAGGCCTGGGAATCGCACGCAAGGTTGTCACCACTAGCTGGGTGGTAGAGTCCCTGGACCTCAGCTTCTTCATCTGTTAATTGGGAACGATTACGTACCAGATCGCTTCCCTGAGAGAAGAAAAGAAATGACTGCTGCAAAGTTCCTGCCTACAGCAGCTCTCCCTAAAACTCCTTCCCTTAGTCCCGCGGCTCCGAGATGCTTCGGCCTTCAGGATGCCCTGCCCTGTGTCCTTCGCCAATGCCAAGCTTGCCCTGTGGATCCTGACAACAGGTGTGATGGTGTGGTGTGTGTTTTCGTGTGATGTCCCTGGAGGACATGAACAGCCATCTTGGCCATGGGGATATCCTCTGGCCTTGAGGACAGAAGGTCAGAACAGGTGGGGGCAGATCGTAGTGACCCACTGGGTAGCAGGGCAGACCGGCGAGTTCAGGGCCGCTCCCTGTGGCCTGCAGCAAAGCTTAAGTACCGCACTGGGGTGACATTAGCTGTCCCTGACTCCGCTGGGCCTCACCTGGGACCACAAGCCCGGCTGTGTAGAATGATGCAGTAGCATGACCAGGGATGCTCCCCAGGAAGGACTTGGGGGCTCTCGTGGACACCTGCAGGCCATCCTGCTGGTGAATACGACAATTAAGGTCACACATCTGGGGAGGCCAAGAAGGAGGGCTTTCTCAAACTGTCCAGCACCCTGTAGCGCAGGACTTCAAGCCTTTCAGCCTTTCAACATGACGCCTCCCACCAACTGCTCCCCTTGCCCTGAGGGACCCCTCTTCACCTGAAAGATGAAGTTACCGTCCAATTGTCCTTGGACAACTGAGGCTTGTACAGAGAGGAAACCCGCAGCTGCTATCATTCCTCAGTTGTGATAATGTACAGTACGATTGTACTGTAAACAGTTACAGAAGCATTAAGGTGAGGTGTATCTGATTTACAGATGACCTAGTTCACCTCCACGCATATAGTTATAAACGAATGAATGAATGAAGAGCGAGTGAGTGAATGAAATGCCGAGCAAACAGATAACTGTCTCAAGGTCATCTTGCTGGCAGCACAGTTTGGAATCCTGATTCCTGGCTGTCAGCTCAGAGCTCCTTTACTGCCTTGAGTCAGCCGTTTCCAAAGCATTCAAGTCCTAAAGGGTAGCAGAACTAAAACAAACAAAAAGCCACCCATCCTTAAGAGAAACCTAAACAAATAACACCCCCCCCCCAGCAAAAAACGATAAACAAAACAAAAATGGGCAAACCCTGACCTCAGGGCTGCATTCCAAATTCCAATGAGCTGCAAATTGAAAGTTGGCAAAGGAAGACCTACTTTCTGCTAAATTTAGCTTTAAAATAAAGAGAATCTGTCATTTTCTTTCCTGGTTTTTACCATCCTGCCATCCATCCGCGCACTCGACACGTCTGCTGATCACTGACTCTGCCCCGGATTCTTCCAGACGCTGGGGACCCAGCATGATGACACATGGTCATCGGGTGGGGGCCACCGGTCCAGGCAGGGCTGACCCTCGCACAGAGAGCGGGCAGCCAAGGTAGAATGGCCCGCAGGGGTGGAATCTGAGCAAGAGCCCTGGGAATGCCAGCACACGCGAGCGCAGACTGACAGGGAGGGGGCGGGAGGGCGTCCCCTGGAACTGTTAGACCTGTGGCCGCCAGGCGAGGCTGAGGCTTTTCACAGCATTTGCACCTGCAGCCCCGCAGTCCCCTCTCACCAGACCGCGCTCCGCCCAGCCCAGTCTTCCAGGACTCCAGGTCCCAGTCCTCCCCCACGCCTGCGGCAGAGAAAATGGACCCCTACAGGACTGAAATGGATGACTCCAGGGGACACTGAGGGCTAAAGGTTAGAGCAGATGTCAGGAACGTGACCATCGGTGGCCAGGCGGTCTTGCCAGGAAGACGGGCTGGTCAGTGCAGCGTCCAGATCTCGAGGTCAAGGCCAAAAGTGTGTCATCATGCTTTTGTTTTTCTGCCAAAACGCATCAGCAACAGCTGCGGCATAGGCATCCCCTTAGGGCCTGTTCCTGACTCACGTGGCCACCAACCGGCGCCAGAGGGCCCCTGGGAGAGGGGGCCCGGTGACCAGCCCCCACGTCCAGGCTACAGAAATCCCCCGTTCCCAGGGAGGCAGAAAGGTGATTTAAAAACGCCACCTGCACACGACCTGGCACAGGTATGGCAGCTCCCCTAGGGGCCCTGACCTCTGCTGTCCCGCAGAGATACCTCGGTTCTTCTCCATTTAGCCCTTTGGTTGAAAAGTTCAAATTAAAGGACCCTGGATGAGGGCCCTCCCTGGTGGTGCCATGGGTTAAAGCGCAGCACTGTGAAGCTGGTCACAGCAGCCTCAGTGTGAGTTTGATTCCCTGGCTAGGGGGTGACCCACATGGCTCAGCAGACCTCTCCTGTCTCACCCACTGTTCCCCTCAGCAGTGTATTTCAGTAGATCCACCTGTTCTGCTCCCCATTCTGTCTCCGGTGAATCCTCTCATGGGCCCTGAACTGCTGGCCTGTACCCCAGTTCTGTCTGCATAAATAAATCTTTAAAAAAAATAAAAATGAAAGGACCCTGTGTGAGTGTTCCATTTAAGAAGTCCCAGAACCAAGATGCAGAAGGCTCCGCTGATGTGAGAGCCAGCTCCCAGGCCATCCACGTGTGTCCCACGTTGGAGACACAAAGACAGAAAGGCCTTGGGGTTCTGGACTGCACAGGAGAAGCCAGGTCTGTATAAAGCATTATAGTCCAGGTTGGTCAAGAAAATTAGAGCATGTCAGGAGAGAAGTGGTCTCTAAGTTTCTGGTGCTCAGAGCCACGGAGACGTCTCGCAGGCCAGGTGTCCCAGCTCCACATTTGTGTGAGTTGTCCCCGTCGGTCATCCAGGGTCCATTCTCCCCCCACAGCTTGAGGCTGATACTACAGTGCACGGATAGACAGGTCTGGAGCAGCCGCTGCAAGGGAAGGGTCAAAGCCTGCTGTGGGTTAAAAGCTGCCCAGGGCCCGCACATGGGTGACCTGGCGGGTGGTTCTGCAGTGCCTCAGCCTCCTCAGCAGAAAAATTCGGAGATAATTGTACAATCTCCTTGGCTCATGGGGTGTTACTGTGGTGGTGGCCTGAATGTTCGCACCCTCCCCCAAGCCCCAGGTTGAAACCGTAGCCACCGAGGTGATGCCAGTAAGGGGAGCTGCCTTTGGGAGGCGCTCAACCCCTGAGGACAGGGTCCCCAAAATGGCTCCAGAGAGACCCCCCACATAGCCAGGGGTCAGCCCTCTGCTACCCCAGAGTGCCCTCACCCGGCCAGGCTGGCACCTGGCCTCAGTCTCCAGCTCTCAAACCTGACAGCAGTTTTTATCTGCTGTTTATAAGCACCCTCTCCGCTGCCTCCCCCCCAAGTCTGTGGTGTTCCATATAGCACCCCAAACGCAGCGAGCGGGACTCCTAGTGAAGACAGCGCCTGTGCACAGGCCCTCACAGACGGGCTGTGACCTCAGATTTCATCTAACACACAAGAGCACCTTCTCACGGCCTGCGGCTCAGTACAGCGATGTTAGCAGCTTGCAGACGCCAGGAGGGACCTCGACCCAGTCTGGAGACCTCAGGAAAGGTGCCGTTTCAGACTTGAAGCAGGGCAAGCATGTCCAAGAGAGGGACAGAACATTCTAGAGTGGACCCGAATGTGGTCACAGAGGTGGAAGAGGCAGGCCTGGGGGGGGGGGGGTGGCAGAAGACGTGGGCCTGGGGGGAGTGAGGTCCAGCTCCCAGAAGCTTCAGCCCAGCAATTTCCAGTCAAGATGATGGAGGCAGGAATGCAAGGGAGGCGACACAAGACAGAGTCACACAAGGGGACAGATAGCAGGGGCCAGTGCAGCAACTGACACGGCCATAACATCAAGGTCCTCAGGCACCAAAGCCCGATGCTCGGGATGCCCGGGATGCCTGGACGTCTCCAAGAGGTCCCAGCAGATAACAGGCTGTTGGGGGCTATACCTGCAGCTCAGACCCAGAAGGTAAAAGATAAGGACGTGGAGACCCAGCTCATCAGGAAATCTCCGGTCCTCTCAAGTTCTCCCCGGCCCCAAGGAGTGAGCCCCTCCCAAGGAGAAGCTGCCTGTACCAGGGCCGTCTCTCCACCAGCGCGGGGCAGCTGCCCCCTGTGACTGTGCAGGTGCTTCTTCCCACCCGCGCTCTCCCTCTGCGGCAGCCTCCTGCCTGCCGGTGACCATGCCCGGGGCTTCTCTGCACTGACCTCCCCCGCCGCTCTCTCCTTAGGCCGCCCACCTGCAACCACGCAGGCCTCTCTCTCTGCAAGCCTGTCCCTTCGGGGCAGCTCTTCCTGCCCGCTTGCACCTCTGCAAATGTTTTTCCCTCGCCTGGCTCTTTCTAATAAACTGACTCTTTAGATATAACTGAGTCTCTGTCTCCTGTAGAATCTCGCCGTGTGCAGCTGAAAGGGGAGCTCTGGTGAAACATTTCCCAGAGTGAACCCAAGAACCCCCAACTCACAAGACGACATCAAAGTGACCGTATTAAACCCTCCGGAGGAGAAGCTCTCCGAACTTGGGTTAATTTCCCAATTTGTAGAATTAGACTTCCAAGAGTTGATTCTTGAGGTCTCTCCCAGCTCTGAAACAATGTAATTCTCAGCAGATTGCAAACCCTGGGAGGTAAATTGCAAAGCACTAGTCTGCTTTCCCCGCCGGGCCAGCTTGGGTGTTCAAGGAATGCTGTTACTCTTTCAGAATTTTCTAGCATTTTTTAGCTCAGAAGCCTGGCCTTCGAGCAAGTCCAGGTTTCAGAAAACAATTCAGGGTATTTACCAAACTTAGCGCCTAATCATTATGTTTTCTCATTAAAACAAATCACAAAAGCGGATGCCAAAGCATTTAGCACCCCAAACCAAGGCGTGTGAGGGTCACCTGAACTGCCTGGCTCAAGGCAGCTGAGACTGGGGAGTCTCTTAACTATGACAACCCAGAACTCCCCAAGCAGACAACCTTGGAAACGTGGGTCCCTGTTTCCAGTCCCTGCTTCCGAGCCCGATAAAATTAGCTGAAAAATGATCTCCATGGCAACAGGAAATTTGTTTCTTAAAGAAGGTTAGAAATAATGCCTTGGAAGAAACTCCGGGCAGATAGAATATTCTCAGATTACACATAAATGGTGTCTATGCCAACAAAATGATGGGCCAGGCGGCTCAATTATCTGGATAATTTAGGTCTGAACCAGTGATTTGTAAAAGAATAGGAGGCTTTTAAGACCGAAGAATGGAATGCGGCAGGTACAGGCCCCTGCAGCCCGGGGTATCAGAAACCTCTCCCCAAAGTTTGGTCGGCAGAGCGCTGCCTTGGAACAGGACTGGCAGGTCCTGGTGGCAACCTGCTGACAGATCTCCCCAAAAAGGAAAAAGCCGCCAGTATCAGGGGCTAGACGGTCTCTGGGAACCCACCAGCAGCAAAGAGAGCAGCAGATACCCCAACATTCCCCGCCTTCACTCGCAGGCGTCTTTCCTCTTCCCCTCACCGTTACCTCCTTCATCCCACGCCTCGTGGGAGACGGGAAGCCACCAGAGAAACGGACCCCCACTTAGCTTTGATCTGTGTCAGCAGGGCACGGCCGAAACGGGAGCCAGGCTGCAGGGCTGCGATGCTGCAAAGCTCTGGGCCTCGGACGTGCATCTGGGAAAGAGGATGGGAATACGGGTGACTTCCTAGGGGAGCAGGCACGTTAGTATTGGTCATATGTAGACGAGACCCTGGCACCATGGAAGCATTTGAGAACCCCTCCGGCCCACCCCCAAGTCACTTCAAATGCTGGCGCCCCTGCAGACACGTTACTGAGCCATAGGCAGAAAGGCCCTGGTGACCCGTGGTGGAGGCACCTGCCGGCCACACTCACCGGAGAGCTGGAGCTTTCTGAAGAGACCCCGTCTCCCAGGCAACGTCCTATGGGTACGGCCCCCCAAAGGCTCCCCATGAAGCCTGTGTCCCCATTTTCCTCCCTTGTGGGCCCTTTCTCCAACTCCTATGCAGAGTCAAGCTTCTCTGTAGGAGTTTCTTGAAAACTAAATAAATAGTTTATTTAGCCCCTGGTCTTCTGTACCCAGACGGCTCTGCGTGGGCCTCACCTCTGCGCCTCAGTGCACGGAACTTCTAACCCTGCAGGTAGGAGACCCCTGGGCGCCATCAGCCAATGCCAGGTGCACAGCTTTCTCCAGGTCCGTCAGTCAAGCAACCCGAGGCCTCTTCACCGCTCTGGTCAATGATTATTAGCAAACGCTGAGCAAGGAGGTGACGGGTCAATCACGTCTGCAGCGTGAAGCTCCTGCCGCTCGGGGCGCAGCAAGTGCGCTGGAAATGCTCGCCCAGAGACCTTGCCTTCTCTTGCCTGTGTGTCCAGCTCCTGGTTGGTCTCCAGTGAATAAGTGCAGGTTTCTCTGGACAGACAGCGGGACCCGGCGGGCCCTTCAGCTGTTTGCAGGAGTGCAGCGTCACAGTTCTCTCAGTAGTTTTTGTAGCTCATCTGGTCACAGTCAATTCTGAGGCCACCCCACGGGGTGGCCCAAGGCATCTCTGCAGCCCCTGAACCCTGGGGTGTCCAGAGTGGGCTGGAGAAGCAAGGTGGAGTCCAGACCATGGGCCTCTCCACCCTGAACTGAGCAAGCCCTGCACTGCTCTGAACCAGCCGCTCCATCCGGAAGCCTCACGACAGTCGACACTGACCGAGCGTTTACTGTTTGCCAGTAACTGTCGGGCTTGATTTATAATTTCCCACCTAATTCTCACCATTTTAGAGGAGAAAACAAGAGCGCAGAGAGACTATCTGCTCACAGCACAAGGAGCATGTCGGTGCTCCTGGCTAATCAGTAAACGCAGACCTGGACGGTTGTCCTTGGGCTCTCCGTGGCCGAGAACTGGGCTTCACAATGGACAGGCTCACCATGGGGGCGCCACGGCGTCTTCCTGCAGCCCTCTGGGTCCAGAGGAAGGATGAGTGTCTCTCTTCCTCAGTCCTTCCCCGCGCCCTTCCCCTAACTGCCCCTTCCTTCCCTTGACCTGCACTTCCTAGGGCTGACAAACATGGTGATGCAAGGATTTCTGCAGTTTTTTTCTCCATTTTTGTTTGGAATATTTCGCTAGCCACTCATACTTCCACTAACGAACCCCCTTCTCACAAAAGGTCACAGCCCCCTTCCCCAGCACTAGCGTGCACTCGCCTGACCTGGCGTTGGCCTGGCTGCCAGATTTATGACCATTTAGGGCCCTTCACACAGATGTTAGCAGCCCAGGTGAGGCTTCCTCTTAGTGGCCTCGTTTACAAGTCAATAAAGCGGACAGGGCTCCCTTCCGCTGCTGGTCCCGCCTCCTGGCCTGTTGTCTCACCAGGCCTTTGGGGGACCCAGGGGGCCAGCGTGAGGCCTCATTCCTGCTGTAATGGCCCCTGAGCTGTCTGGTCATAAAGGCCAGCCACTCGCTCCCCCTCCCTCTGAGGGCAGAGTTCAAAGCTCCGGCCCCGGGAGCTGGCCTGGCCTCAGCCCTGCTGGCTTTATGCCTCCTGCTCTGTCTCAGCCTCACCTCCAGGCTCACCTCCAGGCAGAGGTCCAGGCCAGGCCCTGGAAAGCCCAGGCCACGGAAGGTGCAGGCCATTTTCAAGCCAGCGACAGAGCCTCCAGCTGCGGGAATTTGCTCAGTCTGACTTCCAGAGGTGCCACTTCCGGTGGGAGTGAAGTGCTCCGAGCCCCAGCTCACAGCAGGCCTGGGGTGCCCCAGACCAAGGTGAGGACGAGTTGCGAGAAGACGGCAGTTTGTGGCCCAGGCCTGCGGGAGGGATGGTAAGCCAGAGCGCGGAGCTGAGGCCTGGGGGGCAAAGGCCTCCAGGGGAAGTTGCAAACCCCATGAAGGCCCAGCGAAATCAGAACCACTCAGACACCACTTAGCCATTTGTTCAAGAAAGAAATAGAGCGCAGCTGCCCGGGTCGGAACAGGGAGGCTTGCCGGAGGTGGGAAGGCACCTCCAGAAAAACAAATAGGAATCAGCTGAGCGGAGACGGCGGTCCCTCCCCAGCTGGGAACTGTGCGTGCAGAAGCTGCTGGAGAGAAGGAGGCGTCCTGGAGTCTGGGCGTGGGGTCACGGGGGAGCACGGGGCCCCCAACTGTCCTCACACATACCCCGAGGGCAGGAAGCGGCCCCCTCCCTCCAGGTGCCCAAGCCAGACTCCATGCTCAGGCTCAGTCCCTTCTGGGGAGCCCAGGGAGGGTTCCCCACCTCCCCTGCCTCCAGTGGGGAGCACCAGGGTCCCCTGCAGGGCCCAGGCATGGCCCTGAATTCACTGGAGCCCACCCCAAGAACTGGGATGACCAGCAGGCCGCACCCTGCCCCAGGGAGAGCAGAGTTCCAGCACCATGTCACCTGCCACCCAGGGGGATGACAAGAATGTAGTCCCCAGCCTGCCTGACTGACGCCTTGCGCATGGCCTGTGGCCATGAAAGGACCCAGGGAGCCGGAGAGGTCAGAATAGACTCAAAGTCTCCCTTCTTGGGAGAAAAATCTGAGGCCAGGGAGGACAACCGCTCCCGGAGGCGGCTTAGCAGCCCGGAGCCTTCTGCCTGCGTGTGACCGAGGGTGGCTGGAGGCCCCCGGGACAGCGCCTGCTGCCAGGAACAAGGACAGCCCTCCTGGCAGATGCCTGCGGGTGTCCAGGACAGCCAGGGGGCTGCTGCCCCAAATCAGGCACCTTGTGACCCTCTGGCCTCCTGAGACAAAGTGCAGGTGAGACCCAGGGAGTCTCAGGCGCTGCAGGCCGGCAGGCGGCAAGGCAGCCCCACGCCAAAACTCGCCAGCACTGAGGCCGCGGGTGGGAGCTGACCGCACAGCCCTGAGCGGGCTTGCTGGGGCTGTCAGTGGAGACAGCTGCTCTGATCCCAGGGCCTCAAGAACAGAAGATGAGGCTCCCCAGAGCCCTGGATGTTTTCCTTCCTTCCTCGCCTAGAGACAGGTCTTAGCTCTTTGTTTCCTGTCTACATGTAATTACAGTGCCGGGCCCTATTCTCCAGGCCTGCTGCAGCGGAGGAGGAAGGAAGTTACAGACCTTTTCACCGCAGCTCCCTGCTCCGAGACGCCAGCTGGGAATTTGACTAATGTGCGACTGCAGCCAGCAACCTCTGCGTGTTCCCCGTCGGGCCCTGCGCGGGCCAGCACCCTGCCCGTGCTGCCATCAATCAGCCACTGTTCTCAGGCCCAACCTCAAGGCCCCATCCTCTCCCGCTGCCCTGCGAGGGTGGCTGGAGGTGGAAGGGAAATCCATCACGCGCCGCGGAGCTCCCCAGGCCGGGCCAGGCCAGCCCCGTCTGGCCTTGAGCTGCGCTACCAAGACAGCCATCCCCGGGGGCCCTCTCGGGGCCTGCAGCGTGGCCCACCCAAAACGCAGAGCGGGAACGGTCAGACTTGGCCCACCTTTGGTGCCCAGCCCAGTGCAGCACTGACTAGGTCCAGAGATGTTCTGGAAGGGAGTGGCTGCCACCGAGTTGAAGACTCGGTGCCAAGACTGGCTCTGGTCCATGATCCTGAGCAAGTTTCCTCCAGCAACTTCCTCTGCTGCTAACTCTTCTCTCAAAGAGAAGAGTAAGGATATGGAAGCACTGGCCAGGGGCCTCCTCTGCAAAGCTGACAGTCGGGAGGGTGTGTTTCTGGGCGTGACCAGGGTCCCGGCCTACGTGCTGGCGTGGATTAAATGAGAATATTTATTTATGAAAAGTCAGCTAGGAAGGAGAAAGGAGAAATTTCCTTTGTGCAGGATTCCTTCAGCTTTTACAGAAAGAGCCATAAAGTTGTTTTGGCAAAGCCGATCTTCCCGAAGCATCTTTGCTATCAAAGAAGACACTCCTGCTTCTTTGGTAAACAACCATCTCTTGTTTACCAGATCGCTAGGGCGGGACCATCCCACTGGAGGTTCACATACATCGTGAAGGTGGTGTTTCCACTGAGATGTAAGCAAGCATGCCAGCTTCACCCCGTGCCCACGGGGCGCCTGCCTGTCTGTCCCAGGGTCTGCTGCGAGCAGAGAAAGAAACTGGCCCCCTGCCCTCAGAGCGGACCTCCTCTAGGGTGTCCACACATGGCAGTCTTCCGTGAATGTCGATGAAAGCACCGGGCCGGGAGGTGGGTTGAGCAGGAATTACCAGCTCCATTGACAAAATATTTAACAGAAGCTGCAATACATGTACTCATTTACCCAAGGCCACACAGCCAGGAAGCAGAGGAGACAGTTGCAAATCCCAAGATTGCTTTCCTCCCCAGTCTAGTCCAATCTGTGCGGGAGGACGGAGACCCAGAGGTTATCGCCTCCCAGGCTTGCTGCGTGGCCGAGGAGCTTCTCCGTGAGTAACTGTTCACTTCCCCAAGGGGTTCGCGGCTCCCCACTGAGACAAAGGCTGGCTGGCCTCTTTCTAAGCCCTTAATTTACTCCTCTCCAGTTCTTTCAGATTAAGTGTTTGTTATAGGGTTGTGGCTTCCGCAAACAATCCTAAAAGATACTGCTCCTGCAATTCTCTTAATCCCGCTGGTATTCCAGGCCCAATGCACACACTCTTCTTGCTTCCTCTCAAAACCGCAAGCGACTGGCCGAAAGACAGGCAGAGCCTTCGAATGAGGTGACCTGCATTCCTGAACCCTGGTCATCTTGGGCAAATAGGGGCCTTCCTGAGCCCGCTGGCCTGGCCTGACAATGGAGTTGATACTCACTGGAAAGACCAAGACTGCTGGCCCACCCAGCTATAGCCATCACCACACCCAGCTTTTGTTTCGCTTTCTAACAATGTGGATTTCCCTGATAAGACTAGATACGTCCTCGCCACGGCCTGCTATTTTTTTCTTTCTCGTTCCTTCTCTGAACGAGTGTTTCTTTCCTTCATGGGCGTTTCAGGTCCTGCTGAACTGATGGTCAAAACTGAAGCGTCTAAATCAATGATGGAGAATTCAGAGGGGGCAGGTGACTTGTCACATTAGTCCAGCAGGTTCGAAGGACTAAGTCATGGATTCTCACCTGCACTTTCTGCTGTGGGCAGCCGGGAAGGTAGACACATGCCCCTAACGTTCCCACCCGTGGACAACTCAGAACGAGGTGATTTCTCTCTGTGGCTCCCACTTGGAAGACACCCCCATGGGCCTGGGACTCGGGGACATCCTGCCTCACCGCCACCAAGTCATCTGCCAGGCCCCATCTGCACAGACCTGGTTACCAGCTTTTTAGGGTTGAGCAAAATAATTCATGAAAGGTCAGGTCAAATGCCAATTGTTTTACTACTCAGTTTATCACTCATGAAAATTTCATGAGTGTGAAATGTTCAGAGTAGAAAACTGTATGTAGGTTATATTTTCTTACTTGGCGTGAATTTCCAAATAAAGAGATTGAGGGGAAAAAAGAACTTACAGTAGACTGAGATTACCCCGAGCTGAGTCATTGCAAGGGCAAGATTGCAGAAATCCTTTTGAGCATTCTTACAACAAAAGAAAAAACAGAAACCCCGTATCGAGGCTGGGCAGGGCCTTCCAAAACAATGAGAGATTCAGAATCTACAGAGGTCTTGCGAGAGTCAGACAAGTGTCTGATGCATCCTGATGTCCGCAACAAGGATGCACCCCACTGCACCCCCCCCCCCCAGGCTGCCCAGCAAGCCCCAGGGCATCCCTTCCTGATCGGTGACACAATTTCCTGCAGTGGAAAGTGACTCCGTGGGATTCTGACTGCCAGTGACACTAGAGACGTTCTCTTTTTCTCCCCTCTAGACCTGAGTTTCCTTGGTTCGCAAGTAGGGAGCTGACCCCTCTGGGACGTGAGCATGAGAAGTGGGTTTGCTGAGATCCACTTTGGCTCCACTTACTTGAAGCAAGGCTGGGCGGCCTCTGTCCATGCCCGGCTGAGCTCCCTCCGGTTCTTTCACATCAAGGACCAGCACTGCATGAACTGATTATACATCACTGAACTAAGATTTCTCTCGTTACGTTAGTGTAATAACAAAGAACTCCGGCTGAAAAAAAATGACTGTAACTGCATTTTACATTTTGACAGAAGCACTGAGATTTCATGATGACAAGTCTTGTTTTCCAAAGGTAGACACAAGCGTGCATTTCCCCATGACCTGCTCCTCTTACCAGGGAATGATACCCCCCCACACACACACACTGGAAGCTGGGGTCCAGCCTCCCTCTGCTAAAACCTGGGGGCACTTGGTGCCTGCCTCCAGCAATGGCAAATATGAGTCTGAGGGCTTCCGAGACGAAACCACAGGAGATGGTGGAGCCTTCACGGGTTCCATCTCCAGGACAGGGGCCTTGGGAGCTCTGAGCTGCCGTAGAAGCAGTCAGGGCCCTGAAGCTGTGGTGGAGAGACCCCAAGCAAACAGCAAGGCCCTAGCTTCTCACCCTGAGCTGTGGAGGTGTGAGATCATTGCTTTGTTCATCTATTTATTTATTTATGTTGGCAATGTGCATGTATAAAATATCCTTAGCAAGCATATTTTGCTTTTAAAGATAAACATGTTATTGTTTTTAAATTCCACTGTGCCCCATCCTCTCAAGGCATCATTACACCTTGGCTAAGATCTACACGGAATTCCAGCCACTGACGCTTTGTATAATTCAACAAAATGAGCGCCGGCCCCAACCCTGGCAAACCGGGGTCGCAGCCGGAAGCAGGTCAAGCCCAGCAGACCCCGCGCTCAGCTCACGGAGCCAGGGCCACCGACGCTGCCCAGGCGAGGGGCTGTTCTGAGCCCCAAGACTCTGCTGTTCGGTTTGGCCTTAACCCAGGACAGCAAAATCTTTAATTCCCTCATGCACACATTCACTCATCAAACATAAACAAAGCCCGCAGATGCCGACAGGGCCGGGTCTGGGCCTCGCCTGAGCCGACATGAGGCCTTCCTGGGGTGAGAAACGCGAACACGGGGATCTGAAGGTGACATGAGGGCCGCGAGGGACGGCCTGGCCCGATGCGGGGGTCCCGCAGCCCCGAGCTGGAGCCTGGCTGTGAACGGGGAGCGCCGTGGTGCGGGGAGAGGAGCGGAGGGGGCAGTGTGGGTCCAGGCTTTGCTGAGGCACCCAGAAGACTTGCGCCTCTCCCGCCCCGGGCATGCAGAGAAGAAACAGGACCCGGTCTCCCCATCACCCCCGGCTCTCAGACCCCAGAACCAGCCCAGGAAGGGCCTGAGGTACCCTGCCTTAGGGGTCCCCCAGCACCTAATGGGGAAGGCGACTCTCTCCACAGCTCCAGCAAGGGCTCTGCCCTGCTCAAACACCCCCCGCACCTAATGGGGGAAGGAGAGAGCCCTGAGGCGGGAATCACACCGCTGGGGAGAAAGACCCAAGCACCTCGGTTTCCTCATCTATAAAATGGGGTTAACAAGTGGCCCTGTGTCCCAGGACGCTGTGAGGCGCGCTGGCGATGGCATGTCTATGTCCCACAAACTCCTAACCCCAGTGCAGTGGGAGGCAGCGACATCACGAGGGTGGGGCCCCGGCAGCAGAGTTAGTGTCCTCATCCGGACTGAAAGCGCCACGTCCCCCCACCCCCACCCCTCATCTGTGCACACCCCGAGAAGGCCGCGTCTGCACCAGGAAAGGCTTAAGCCAGAGAGCAACCGGGGCCACTTTGCAAGCACACGTGGTAGACACGGCGCAAGGAGCAGCGCCTGCCTCACCCCACTGCCACCACCCGTGCCCCAGCCAGCCTGACTCTGCTCCAGCCGGGTCTTCCGCGCACCCT
>NW_004567121.1:34253913-34260166 GCF_000260355.1 Condylura cristata
CCATGTGCCCCTCCAGCCCACACCCCCTCGTCGCCAGGAGGCTCTCTCCGGGGAAGACGTCCTGCCGTCCCCCCGCGGATCGTCCACACCTCCCCTGTAGTCTCAGACCCAGAGTCCTAACTCGATAGCCGGGACTTGTATCTGGGCTCCTCGCCAGCTGCCCCCACCATTTGTTCCAGGAAACGCCGTCCTCACCATTTGTCCCAGCCAGCCCCCAAAGGGGGCCCTATGCCTCCTCTCCATAGAGCTGCCGGCCCTTTCTGTCCTTGTAGGTGATCTCCCCGGAGAAGTACCCCCCTCTCCCCCACCCCACCCCCCAACTTCCTACCAGAAGTGCCAGCCTCGTGCTCAGGGCAAGCCCACAGGCAGCCTGGGGTTTTCACGCTGCACGGTAACTGCCTGGGACACCCGTGCAAAAGGCCGCTGCCCCACCCTCCACCCTTCTTCACCCCAACCTGCTCCCACCCCAGGGGGCACTGGGCACCTGGACATGGAGTCACGAGATGGCCTCTATCGCTGAGAAAGTTCCGCTGTCCGCGGCTACTCGCTCTGAGGTCTCTGCAAGGCCACAGCCTGCTGGTGATCCTGGGCGGAGTCGGCAGTGAAGACCGGACGCTGGCTGACCTGCCGGGTTCTCGCTGGGGCAGCCGAGCCGTGAGGGCGGCAGAGGCCGGGAGGTCCAGAGCCTCCTTCGCAGGGTCACCTGAAGCGACAAATGGTTGCAAAAAGTGTCCCAGGAACTCAGGGATTTCCCAAATTCTGGTCCTGTGTTCAAAAACATTTGGGGGATGAACCAAATTTACTAAGTGTCTTTTCTGTGAACGCCACAACCCTCGGGGACGCAGCTGGGGAGCGAGTGGGTGCACCAGCCAGCCTGACTGGCCACACCTAGGTGCACCCCAAGTTCGCGTTGCACAGAACGTGATTTGAGCAACGCTGCTCGAAAGGCTTTTATAAATGCGGGAGTTCCCAAAGACCCATCTTCCCCAGCCTCTCCATCCTAGGGGAGAGCTTATTGCTACTGTTTGTAGTTGTGCAATGCCTTCTTTTAGGTAGACAGCTTAGTTTCTTTCTCTGATTATCTCCTCCCACCGCAGTTTGAGAAATAATTGGACACACATCATTATGCACATTTAAGACCTGCAGCATGATGGCCTGACTTAGAGGTACCATGTAATGCTTGACACAGAAGTCTTGCCTCTTTTGATGCTGTAAGCCAAGGGTGTGAGTGTTTCCCTCTTTACCCTGGCTACTAGGAAGCTCAGCATTACGTCTTGGTGTGCATCCAGCTACTGCCCAGACACAGAGGGGACATTTTTATCTTCTACTCTTGTATCTGTTATCTAACTTTTTTTCATATTTGATCTTAGCCATGATTCTTTATTCATTGTAAAGCTGTTGTGTCAGTAGGGTAAAAGTCTTTTGAGAAAGTGACAAGGTGTGTATGAATACACATAAACACGTGTGATATTATTTTCAAGAATTGTTGCAAAAACACATTCATTCCACAGAAAAGGTGCGTCTCCTACCAACGAAGCATTAGGCTCTTCCTAAAGGAGAATGAGAACCCAGGTGTGCGCCCTCCTCGGCCTCCGCGTGGGGATTAACCCTCCCATGCTGCCCTCCAGAGTGAGCAGAGGTCCCCCCTCCCACCCCCCACACCCCTCCACATCAAATAGCTCAGTAAATGACAGAGAAACGCGGACAGCCTGCGTCCTCCTCTGAGCGCCACTGAACAACAAGCTTTTGTGCCACTGGGCGAGATGGGGGCGGGTCTGCCCGGCACCGGCCCTGGAAGGCCCCGGAGCCCAGGTGGACAGGCGCCTCGGGCGTTTTGAAGACCCAGAGAAAGCGGTGCGTTTCAGGGGCCCGGCCTGCCGCCGCGGGCCCCCCCTCCGGGTATGCCGACTGAGACCGTCCGAGCAAGATGGTCACGAAATTACACACCGAGGTGTCACAGCCCACTGCACCCCAGATTCAGTGGTGCAGCCGTCACTGGTGGAGACACCGCGTGAGGTGACACGGGCCGCATGGGACCCCTTCCTCTGCAGAAACTCCATTTGGGCCTCTTTGCTTCCGACGGCTTGCCTGGGAGGTGCGCCACGGGCCTCCGGTCTGCCTCGCCTGCGCTGAAGCTGCTGCTGGCAACCCGGGGCCCTTCTGTCCCTTTCTCAGACAGCGGCCGCCTTCACGCTTTTAGTCGGGGAGGGTGGCCGGAGGAGCCCAGCAGCTGCTCCCTGTCACGGCCCTCCTTGGGACCGTGAGCCAGGGGCCAGGAGGATGACAGTGTTCTCCTCTTGGGGAGATGCTGCCCCAAAGAACACTCGTTCTTGCCAAGAGGGGCACGGGGCATGAATGCACACGGACATCAGGCTGGGCAAGGTGTCACCGCACAGGGAGAGACAATGGACACGGCCCGAGTCAGGTCCTCCCTGTCAGCCTGTCGCACCCGGGTGTCCCCCCATCATGAGCGCACCAGGGGTAAATCCTGGCTGTGGGGCTGTTCCAGCTGGAGCCCCATAGAAGCCAACACTGAAGACCACTGTCACCTCCAGTGCTGGTCTTCCAGAATGACCCTGATGAGCCAGGACCGGCAAAGGGCCGGGAGAGCACAAGAGAGGCTTGCGGTGTTTGCATGGCCGGACTCATCCAACCTCACCCTACTTCGCGTAGCTGCGAGAGCTCAGATGTGAGCATAAGTCCAGGTCAGGAGGCGAAGTCTGGCATCATCGAGAAGTAACTGGTGAAGCGTCGGTCAGAGCCCACCCACCTCCGCAGCCCTGATGCTCTCCCCACCCTGGCCAGCAGACAGAAAACGTCAAGCACCTGTGAGCTGAATTTGCAAAGGGCTAAGAATTAAAATTAGGGTGGGGGCCTCCCTGGAGGCGCAGGGGTTAAAGACACAGCGCTGACAAGCTTGGCCAGCCACTGCGACCTGAATTTGATCCCTGGCCAGGGAGTGGCCCACGTGGCCCAGCAGACTTCTCCTGTCTGCACGCTGCTCCCCTCAGCGGCGGATTTCACTAGATCCACCTGTTCTGCTCCCCACTCTGTCTCTGTCTGTCACCTCCCGCACCTCTGGCCTACACCCCAGTTCTTGTTTGCACAAATCAAATAAACCTTAAAAAAATAAGATAAAATAAAATGCTTCTGGAGCCCAGGGAGAGTTTCATAGAGAATGACTTCTGTTGCCGATGGAAGTGCAGAGAGCTGGGAGAATTCCGGTTTGAGCCTCTTCCCACATGCCGCATCTGCATCTTTGAACAAAGTCACTTCAAACGGAGCCTAGAAGGCCCCCGCCGCTTGCACCCTGTCGGAGAGCAGTGCTGTGTCCAGACAGGCGCTGGCCCGGGAGGCGAGGACGGCCGCCGCCCCCCCTTCCCTTGGGCCTCCAAGTCTCGGGACAAGCCTCAGTCGTCTCTGGGCCTCGGTTCCCTCAGGGGCAGAGACTCAGCCCTGCCACGCCTGCCTCACAGCATCACACTGGCCTGAGGACAACGTCTGAGAAGGTCGAAGTCGTGAAGGCCGCTGCCGCCTGGCGTTGCAGAACGAGGGAGCAGGAGGTTGGGGTGGCAGCCAGAGCTCTATTTTTTGCTGTGAAATCTTGGTCACGTTTCTTCTGCTGTCTCATCCTCCAAGTCCACATCTGCGAAAGCAACTTGCTGAGAAGCAGACATTGCTCGTCGGTCCCCTGGTCTCTGGGCACCAGTCCATCCTGAGGCTGACAAGCTGGCCCTCAACTGCAAGCCGACGCCCCGCTTCCTTCCTGAGGCAGGTCTCCCTATTAAACCAGCGAACCAACAGCAAACAGGCAGTGCACTTCAGGGGCAGCGGCCTGACTTTGTCAGCTCTCCAGGGCACGGGGACACAGAGCCCACGCTCACGCCACACCGAACGGCATTCTGATTCTGCTTTCAACCTAAGCAGCGGCCCAGGACACAGGTTCCATTCACTGCTACCCCAGGGGAGCCACCGTCTTTTCCGGTCAGTCAGCAGTCAGTCCTGCCAGAGGGCCACCGGGTCGCCCAGCCGGGCCCCGCTCAGCCCAGGGGCCCCTGGAAGGAACTCGCAAACTAGACAGAGAGAGAAAGTCACGCGCTGGTCAGACTCACGGCTGAGGGCTGGGCTCCAGTCGGTACTGCACACAGTCCCTGTGCGCTACAGCCATGGAGAGAAAGCTCGCTGAGAACGGTGCCTAGGGGGGCTTCCTGGAAGAGGAGGCCGTGCTCCAGGGTTGCAGAGTTGACTGCATCCAGTGGAGAGGTCGGGGAGCACACGCTTGTGCGCATGAGCCGTGCGCTCGTATTTCCTTTGGAGAATCGGGGCCAGAGCTCTCAGGCAGATCATCCAGATTCCTGCCTCACCTTAGCGCAGGTGGCTGCTCACGCCCCCACGGTTGTGTCTGTGTCCGCCAGCGCCGGGCGGCTCTGCCGGGCCCCGCCCTCACGCCGGCCACACACTCCCTGGCTACGCCAAGCTTCTCGGCCCAGACCTGCAAACCTGTGCTCACGCGTCCTCGGCTGCCCGCGCCCTCTGCCTCAGGGAGCTTTGACCCCGGGGAGGTAAGCAGATGCACGACTGGGCCTCTTGTTCATCCTCCACACTTCCTGCAAAGAACAAGAAACGATGAATGAAAATGGGGAGGTCCGTCTGCCGGGAAGCACCTCTCTCCCCCCAGTTCAGAAGCCGGCGTGGGGACACTGCCCGACTACATCACGGGTGACGCCGGCCAGAGCCGTGCCCCGGGTGGGCGCTGGCTCTGCTTGCACTTTCTCTCCGTGCCCCTAAACGTCCTTCCGCGTGTCCTTCTCGTGACTTCTGCATGTCTTCTAGTCGACTTTCTTGTTTCTATCTCTGTGGTTTTCCACACAATCCATTAGCCACGTTATTGTTCAAATTTCCAACCTTCCAGCCACTGTGCTTGGTGTTTGTTTGTGTTTGTGTTTTGGTTTTCCTGCCTAGGAAGGAAATATCCCCACGGGAAAGGGTGAGTGTGAGGCGAGGGAGAGGGTCCTAGCTTTGAGATGTCCGGACTCATACAAAGAACTTCTTAATGAATTGCTTTTCCTCAGAAAAGGAAGACATATGTAGTGTCTCCCCGAGAGGGCCCCTAGTTCTTGGCTGAGGAGGGAGGAAAGAAAGGGCCCCCCACCTTCCCCCTTGGGGTGCTGCAGTCTGCGGCTCTCCCAGGACAACGCAAAGCTCTCCTGTCTGTCGTGCGAGGAATTCTCGGTTTCTGAAGGACACGCACGTCTGAGCGTGCTGAGGGACGGCGTCGCCTTGGGTTTCTGTGGCCCTTCTAGAAGCCGTGGGAAGGGCTCCCTTTATCCCTGGACCGCCTTTGAAGACGCACAACCTTTGACCCTGATCAATGCACCCTCCTCCCGGAGTAGCCGCGAGGAGACAGCGCTCAGAGGAAGAGCGGGCGGGGAGGCCTGACCTCTCCCCTGCCCCAACCTCACTGATAATTGAGTTTTCCATCGGTGCTCACCAGCAGGGCCTACACACAAAGAAACCTTCCTTGCTCTGTCTTTGGCCAGAGGAAGCCAGGAGCAGAATCTGTTCAGCTAACACCAGCATTGGCCCGGAACACCCCCAGAGGCCCCATCTGGAGAAGGCGCCCCATCCTGGGCGCCCCTCCCCCCATGCTCCTCTACCTGCTGGGGGGGGCAGGTGGGGAGATGAGGGGCCACATCTCCTGGGGGGGGGGGGCTGGTACCCCGCCCCCAGCCCTGATGTAGGAGCAGGCTTCTCCTTGATTATTACAACCTGAGTTTAAGAGGGATTAAAATAAACTTCCTGTGTCTCGCCTTCAATCCTGTAAAATGCCTCGTTTGTGATGCAGTGAGAGGCCCCAGTAAGCGCTGAGAGCGCGGCCTGGGTGGGCCCCACCTGGAGCAGGGACAGACCACAGAGCCCAGCGGCCTCTGGAGAGGCAGGTGCGGGGGAGCAGGCCTGGCCTGCAGCCCTCGGGAGACACTGTCGGAGGAGCCCTGCAGGAGCAGCAGGCTGGTGAGCACACAGCCTCCCTGCCCACCCCACTCCTGCCCAGGTAACTATTTGGGCCCGGGAGCTGGTGGGCAGGGGGCAGGGGGCCTGTCCAACTCAAATGCAGAAGAGGCGCAGCTCAGACTTGGAGTGGAGACTGCAGACGCCAGCTGGTGAGCCTCTGGGGCCACAGGCTGCTATGGGGGTGCAGAGGGAAGGCAGAGGCTGGCAGCCCCGGGGGCGGGCGGGGGTGGGGGGCACGAAA
>NW_004567121.1:34260712-34264605 GCF_000260355.1 Condylura cristata
GCACAGACCCAGCCCTTCCAGGCCCCACTTCCACCACCGTAAGCCGGCTGATGGGGCCACCTTTGCCGTGGCTGTGCAAACTGAGCAGGACTTTTACATGCCTGGGACACAGCGGTGGGCGCGCCATGTGTCTAAGAAAGGACCAGGGAGCAGAGAGCAGAAACCTCCTTCCCGATGCCACGGGGCCTCAGAAGCCACAGCTGCCATGCTGCAGAGCGCTTCTAGAATTGTCTCTGCTGATGGAGGCCCCTGCAGAGGACGCTCTGGGGAAGACTCGCCAGCTGCTGCCAAGGGCTGCCACCAGCTCTGCTCCCCGCCGCCGCCAAACCTCCTTGCCACCCGGAGCTGGTGCCTGCTCCCTCTCATCCCTGGGCCCAACCTGCACCCACGTGAGCAAAACTCACTCACACACTCACTCACCAAACTCGCTTCACCAGATGCGTCCCCCACACCCCCACCCTGGCTGGTTCTACTTGGGGTCCCTTTTCTCAGACCCTTGGGCACTCTGACCCCTGACCTTTGCCCACCTTGGGCCCCTTTGCACCCATTTATCTCACTACAGAATTTGGGGGGGCTTTCTGAGGGGGCGGGAGCAGGGAATGACCTGCACTTATCCTGTTCATTCAGACCCTCGCCTGTCCGCAGCAAACAGCACCAACTCTCCAGGTCCAGGCCGCAGGGTGCAAAGTTGATGATGCGGCATCCTCAGGGCTCCCAGGCCAGCGGGGGAACAAGAATGGCAGAAACGTGCAGGAGCAGGGGCAGGGGAGCGCAGAGGAGGAAGAAAAGGGCTCCCCTGCATTAGGACAGCCAGGAGCACAGCATAGGTGAGGAGGCTTTTTAAACTGGGTTTTGAAGGATGAATAAGAGTTCTTCTTAAACCAAAACAAATCCTAGGAGTCTGACAGCAGAACTGAAGTCATGGGAGATGGGGAGAAAAAACGGAATTGGGGGTGCCAGTGTTTGATGGTGGGGGATGGCGATGGGACTGATGGGCTAGCAGACATCTAAAATGGGGCAACCTGCACCCTTAAGTCATGTAAAATGTCGTAAACCAATGTTACCTCATTTTTAGAAAACGTTACCCAAAAAAGAGGAGCGTTCTGGACCCTTCCTGGTGGCACAGCGGGTTAAAGCACAGCACTGAGAAGCTAAAGCCACTTCCGCATGAGTTCCATCCCCGCCTGCCCCTGAGGTGACCACATGGCGCAGCAGACCTCTCCTGACCCACCTGCTGCTCCCCTCAGCAGTGTACTTCATCGATCTGCCTGTTCTGCTCCCCATTCTGTCTCTGGTGAACCCTCTCACTGCCCCCGCACCTCTGGCCTATACCCCAGTTCTGTATGCATAGATAAATAAATCTTTTTAAAAGAGAGAGAGAGAGAAGCGTTCTTTCCGCCTAGAAGGCCTGGCGCTGCCCCGGGTGTGGCCTCCGCGCTGGGAAGTGGAGCAGAGAAGAGGCTGAGTAGTGAACTCATGGTGGGTGCAGGTTCAGCCAGGGATGAGAGGGAGCAGGAGCCATCCATGCTTCTCTGCCCCAGACCTCAAGACACCCTGGAATCTTTAGGGGTGTCCCCCAGACCCCCAGAAATCCTGAACTCAGGCCGATGGAGCCTCCTCCCCCCGAGCCCAACTTGCTGCCATGCTTGAGACCCCCGGTTCAGACCAGTGCTGCTCCTGGGTCGTGCAAAGCCACCCAAGGAACCTTGTCAAACGCAGCTTCAGATGTAGCAGGGCCGGCGGGGCCTGGGGGCCTGCATCCTAACCAGCTCCTGACAACACCAGGTAGTTGTCCAGGGCCACACTTTGAGTAGCCAGTCTCCAGGCTCACTGGGGATTGAAGCCCAGCCCCTGAGCGGGAAGGTGGGGGAAGAGCTGGGCCTTCAAGGTCACCAGGGTGGGAACTTGACTGTTTGCCTCATCCTGAGAGCTGGCAAGGCCTACCTGTCCCTGCAGCTGTCTGCCAGCCGGCTGTACTCAAGGCCAAGACGCAGCTGGGGTCTGGGGAGCCCACGGACATCCCAGGCAAGGGTGGCCGGGCGGCCGGGCGGCCGGGTAAACACTGCTCTGGGTCTTTTCTTTCTCTTCAAACAAGCCCTGCCCAGGGCCAGCCACATGAGTCTAAACCTGGCCTCTCAGGGCTGCTGACCCAAAGGCACGAATGGTTAACGGTGTCATTCCTGTCCAGAGATAAACCTGACCCCTCCCCCCCATAATGGTGGGCATTTCCTCTCTGACTAGCAGCAGCGAAGCAGGAAATTCGACAAACCCAGGAGCCCCGCCCTCGGCCAAGGCTCAGGTTTTGTTGTTGGGGTGCTTCTTTCTCCCCCAGAATGCCTGTTCACATGGGCCTCGGCAGACCTGCCCGCCCAGACAATGGCTTCTTTCTGCGGACAATGGTCAGCATGAGGAATGTCGCAGGAGGGCAGGGCTTGGGGAGGGACAATCAGCTCTCAGAGTGCAGTGGCCCAGTGGGTGCCGTGGGGAGAGCTGCTGTCACCAGAGCAGAGCCTCAAAGACACCATTTATGGGGCCCCGCAGCCCCAGAAAAATGGGGCTGGGAGCAGCCACAGACCCTGCCTGGCAAACTTTGTTTAATGAAAAAACAAAGTCACCCCCAAATTAGACCAGGCTGGCTGTCCCCACGCTGCCCGGCCTGCAGAATCCAGCCCAGCCTCCCCCGGCCAGCGCCAGGGAAAGAAAAGGCTCATTCATCCCCCAAGGTGGAAACTTGCTTTCTGGAGGGCTGGACGGTGTGACGCCAGTGGTGGAAGGACTAGGGAGCCCTCAGGTCTTTCGGGAAAGGAGAAACAGATAAGGGCAGCTTGGAGCCCGGGCCCCTCCGGGCTTGCTCACTGCAGGCAGGTCTTGCTGTCCCAGCGGCAGGCATGGACATCATGGCAGCTGAGCCCGAATTTCAAAGACTCTGACCTGGATTCGGAAATTAAGGAAGCCTTTGGTAGACAGTCAGGCAGTGCAGTGTTCACTCCTGACACACAGTAGGTGCTTGGCTGACATGTGTTCAATGAATGGAAGTTTTTGAAATTGCCGATTCTCTCTCTCCCTGCCAAGAAACTTCAGCAGCTCTCTATTGCCTGTACGATAAATCTCTGTTTTCTGAACATGGACCGCAGTTGATCTCCTGGTCCCTAAGTCCCTCTCCAACCTCACAAAAATTCCTTTTCCACCTACATGCCCGCTTTCTTCCCAACACACACACACGTACACACATACACAAGGAAGCGTACACACGAGTACACAGATGATACACCACACGTGCGTGTATCACAGGCACACACACTCCCACGCACAGACACACACGCAAGCGCACACCCAGCATGCACACAGCACACAGGAGCACACCCACAACAGCCACACACCCAGCACGCACACAGCAATCACAAGCAGACAATTCCTGCCCGAGTCAAGCCATCACCGTGTAAGCCCGGAGGTCCTCATCCCAGCAATCCGGAGCTCCACGCTTCTGGGGAGATCTGGGGAACCCTCCCTCCTCAACACGCACCCCCAGTGTTTGCTCTTACAATCCTCACATGTGTCCCCTGCAGGACCTTGCTCCAAGCGTGGTGTTTACCATCAGGCCATTTGTACCCGCCCCCTCACGCCGGGCCCCTTGAGAGCAGGACTGCATGGGATTTAGCTGGATGTGCAAGTGGCATCCCAGGGCCTGGCCCATTAGGGGTTCTCCATAAGGAGGGGAGCACTTAGTTTGGGGTGGGTAGGGAGTCCTGATTTGACCTCAAAAGTCCCATGTCTCACGAAGGCCCTCAGTCCTGGGCCAACTGGGACAGTTAGTTCCTCTATAAGTGAGTCAGAAATGAAAAGATGCCTAAGTTTTCACTCCCTCCCTCACTCCCTCCCTCCCTCCCTCCCTC
>NW_004567121.1:34264888-34335028 GCF_000260355.1 Condylura cristata
CTCACTCACTCCCTCACTCACTCCCTCCCTCACTCACTCACTCCCTCACTCACTCCCTCCTTCACTCACTCATTCCTTCCCTCACTCCCTCCTTCACTCACTCCCTCCCTCACTCCCTCACTCCCTCCCTCACTCCCTCACTCACTCATTCAGCCTAAGTATAGTAAAAGCTGGGGCCCCTGGCTCCCTGCATACCAGCAAGGCTGGTGTTTGCTGATGAACAAGCACTAAGCCCATTAGGCACCTTGCCTAGATCCTTTTTATCTTCCCTACTACCTCTGCTTGCAGCCAGCGTTGTGGTTTCATCTGCTGGCATCTGCCTTAGCTCCGATTGCCCTGGGTGGCCCGGCTCTGCCCACCTCAGAAAGCACAAGCCCTCTAGCCTTGCAGCCCAGCAAGATTGCTAGCTGAGCCTTGGCGAGCACCTAAGGCAGCCCCAGTGCCAGTACTGAGGGCAGGCATCACCCCAGCCGGGACCCATTTGTCTGCTCGGCCTCTCTGAGACCCTCAGGCAGCTTGGGCCATCTGTTCCCCAGTTCTAGGTCAAATAGCTGAGAGAGGATCAGGCTTCCTCTGACACGAGATGGCTGGAGCATCTGGCTGTGGCTCCCCCGTGCCTCCTCCCCCGCCTGGCCCAGTGAGCCTGGCATCCCACACCCCTCGGTGGGCTTTCAGGGGACGCCACCTCTCCTGCAGGGTGATGCCAGAGCCACAGAAGCCACAAAACAGACACTTCTGCTTGAATCCCAGCTCTGTCCTTTGCTGGATGACCCCAGGTAAGTTACCTGACCTCTCTGTGCACCTAGGGCAAAGAAGGATATTGGTATGACCCACTTGGCAACCTCAGTGCCAAGCTCACAGGAGACCGCCAGGTGTCCGAGCTCAGGGATGCGCTCCTTCAGCACAGGGGAGTAAGCTGGGGTTGAGCGCGAGCGAGTCGGTGCCTGGGAGCCAGGCCTGTACTTCTGGAAGCCCACCCTCCTGACCAGAGGAGAAGCAGGGTCGCAGGCAGGGCAGGGGGTCTGGGTCTTTCCCCTTCTAAAGTGCCTGCCCCCAGGGGGAAGGACCAAATTGCCCAAGCCACCCCCAGCCCTGTGGTGCACCAAGGAGGGAAAGTGCTGCTTTCCACTGGACTGGGACGGTCCAAAGGTGCTTTGGTTAACAATGGACAAGAGGAATAAATACAACCGATTTTGTTTTAACCCTCACGCTAAAACCGCGCTACAGGAATGTTAGAAGTGGGGTCTAACGCATAACATGAAGACAAGATGCATCGGACTCTTGAAGCTGCACTTGGAAGACGTCTGAAAGCGTCTCCTTCCCCCTGGGATCCTGGCCACCCAGAAGGCCAAGGCTACCAGTGGGGTGCACCCCCATCCCGGACCCCATAAGCATACATCTGGGACCTCTGTCCACGGGGCTGCCCTCACCCACTCTCACCCGCTCTGGGGGCCCCTCTCCCCGCAGTTCCTCCCTCCCCCCTCACCTCAGCAACCCTCTCTACTTCTGGCTGGTTTCTATGGCCAAGCTGTTTCGGGAGTCACCACCTGTGTCTGTGCGCCCCAAGAAGCCAGGATGTGCTGCAAAACGACGCCATTTTTGGAAAGTCCTTCGAAGGGCTTTTCTCAGCAATCGCCCTGATTTCCTTCCTTTGGGGAAATCTTTGCATGGACATGGTGTGTGTCTGGGACTCGCTTGTTTAAGGTGTGGTGGCCGGCACAGCGCGACATGGCCCTGGCGGCAGGTGCTGAGATCTTCTAAGCTGTTACGGGAAGTCAGGCTGCAAGAAAAGCTGGAAATGAATGGGGAGTGCCCAGAGACGACGCTCACGCTCGAGACATCACTGCACATGCTGTCCTCATTTTCCCCAATTAGCCTCTGGAAATCCTCGCTTTTATGCCTCGCTAATTTCTGGGTAATTGTCCACTTTGAAACTCTTCCAAAGCGGGTAGGTATTTGAGAACCATGATGACCTATGGCCTCTGACCCAAGGTGATCTTTACTGGGGGGCGGGGATGGGGGGTCAGGAGAGCCATGAAAGATTGATTTGAGCAGAGCTGAGTTAAACAAACAAGCCATTCACATAACTTCAAATCCGGAGGCAAATCAGGTAAAAATGTTAGCAACCTTTGTGGCCTGGAATTTCCTGTCCCCACAGTCAGGAATTTGGACAATACCCCTCCTAGCCTCTCCAGTATTGAAGAAGAAGTTTCTGGATCTGCCCTTCAAAGAGGCCCTAGGAATAAGTCCGTGGCTTATCTCCACCCAAGGGGGAGCTGACTTCTGGCCCAAAACTTAAAAAAAGGGACCGAAAGGGCACCTTTTACATCACACACCACCGTCCCGCCTTCTGTCACTTAATCATTCCTCCAGAGCCCAGGTCTGGGGAAGAGTCTTCCTGTGGAGCAAACTGCACTATGTTAATGAATGTGTTGTCCTAGGTTGTAGCCGTGGTAGCCAGAGAACTGAACACCAGAGGTGCTGAGCACGGGCGGGCGGGGTTGCCGGCCCCAGGGAGGGCAGGACGCACAGGCCTGTGGGGTCGTGAGTGTGAGAGTCGGGGCAGCCCCTGGGCAGCAGGTTCAAGCGTGGCAACTCCTGCCATGCCATTCCAGACACTGCAGTTGGGATGGGGGTGCAGGCTGGGCCCACCAACCCTCATGCCTCACCCTCTGCCGCCCTCACTGAGCAAGCCTTGGAGGTGGGGGAAGGGGGTATGGGGGGCCATGGGCAGGGTCAGACCTCATTTTTCCTGAAGTGTATTTATTTTAAATTGAAGAAGAAAAAAACAGTGAAGCAAAATAAAAAACACCCCAGTTACATTAACATGTCAAAACAAAATCATCAGTAGCAATCTCCAGGCCTCATCGGCACACACTCCTGATTTGCACCCACTGACCAGCGCGTGCTTGTAACCCCAAAGCCAACACTTGACGTGATGTGGCAGTAACGGCTGAAAAAATGTCCACGCACCTCAGTGGGCTGCCAGCCGTGCAGACACCCTCGAGGCCTCCCACAGTCCGCCTGGTGCCACGCCTTTCCCAGTTTTGTGCTTTTGATTGGAGATTTTGCTGCTTAAGTGGACCCCGGGGTCCTCCCTGGTGGTGCAGCACTGCAAGCCAGACGCAACCGCTTCAGTGCGAGCTCTATCCGTGGCCCCGTAGGTGACCCCCTTGGCCCCGCAGACCTCTCCTGACCCGCCCGCTGCTCTCCTCAGCAGTGGACTTCATCGATCTGCCTGTTCTGC
Source organism: Condylura cristata (assembly GCF_000260355.1). NCBI lineage: Eukaryota > Metazoa > Chordata > Mammalia > Eulipotyphla > Talpidae > Condylura > Condylura cristata. Next base: position 34,268,136 of record NW_004567121.1, read on the forward strand.
TCCCCGCTCTGTCTCTGGTGAAGCCTCTCACCGCCCCTGCACCTCTGGCCTGTACCCCAGTTCTGCATGCATGAATAAATAAATATATCTTTAAATGGACCCCAGGGACAGCACTGCCCGTATCCTGAGCAAGAAGGCCGGATGCCCCTTATGGAGAAAACACGCCGGGTCCAGGCGCTGCTGCAGGCAGCAGCTGCAGGATTGGCAGAGCTGCGGCCTGAGCTCACTGGCAGAGGGTCGGTGACAAATCTAGTGTCTCTAAAGAGCGTGCACAAAACAAGAGAACTTACAGGTGACAGAAGTGGTGACCAGAGGCTGCGGCACATGCCCATTCACTCGGTTTTGTGACGACTTCACGGAACACAGGTACCAGAAGACCGAGACGTCGGTGCGCACAGTCCCACTTCCAGCTTGGTCCTGTTAGTCCTCTGCCCTGATGCTCAGCGCCGTTGGGCACCCGCAGCTGCTTGTCTGCTCCTTCCTGTTAGACCCTGGCTTCCCACATCCCGGCCTTTCAAAAGCTGCAAAGGGACATGTGTAAGCGCCATGACGACACTGACCTACCTTGCCAGCCTCAGGGTTAAAGTTAGCGTTCTCCTCAATGAATGTTTGTGGAGTGAATGATTGATGTCAGGAAGGACGTGATGGCCAGGGACCTTTCGTGGGACATGGAAGACTCTTAGGAAGTGTCCCTCGGTCCTGCTTGACATCTGACCACCCGCTGCTCCCTACAGCTAACACCGGGCCTGGATCTCCCTGGCAGACGTTGTTGATCCCGTTCTACCCTCTGACTTAGTAACGCAGCCTCATCTTACCGGCCAGGCCACAGAGCCTTCGAGAAGCCTGAGGCCAGACCAAGCTCCCAGCCCAGCGCCCACTCTTTCCGCTGCACCAGGCTGTGTGCTCTGTGTGGGGCGCCTGGCCGTCAGCCCTGCTGCCCCCTGCAAAGCCCAAGGGACCCCCACCCCGGGGCTCTGCTTTGTCTTCCCCCTCCAGCTCTCCCACCTGAATTTCTCCTTTCTCCTGTAATCACACACGCCTGACCTGATGGCTGTTTCTATTCTCTGGTCCCCGGCCTGTCTTTAGTGGGGTAATTGGCAGGCACTCAGCCCTCAATACCTGATCCCAGGTAAGCTGAGACCCACACCTGACGCGACTGGGCTGTGGGAATGGCCGCGAGGATGCGAGCAGGGCAGCGGCGATTGGGTCCCAGGAGCTTTTCAGGGTGGGGTTTTTGATCTCTTTTGATTTGAATGGGTCGGAGCTGGGGTGGGCGGGGGGGGGGGGGGGGGCTTGCCCTTTTGTTGACATTTATGAAAGACCGGGGAAGGTGGAAGCGAGTGGACGCCGTCTCCATTTGCTCGGCACCATGAAAAAGCAGGGGTCCCCTTGCCTGGCGTCTCCTTGGCTGAGCATGACCCTCAGGCTGGAACACCAGGAGGAGCGCTGGGTGGCCGTGAGCTTGGGGCCCTCCCACACCCCGATCTTGTGAAACCCAAGCTCAGCGTTCTTCCTTCTCTGCAGAAGTCTTTGAAAGGTGGGGGCTCAGCCCACCCCTCTCCCACAGACCCCCAGCACACTGTCCTGGAAACACCGGCTGGTTATGTCTGTCTCTCCGGGGAGCCTGAGCCTCCTCCATGGTGCGGTCCAGGACCTTCGCGGTGTCTGCACAGACCGGGGCCTGGAAAGATCCAGCAAATTACTGGCAGAAGACAGAAATGAACTTCTTAAAAGAAGTTGGGGTGGCTGGCAACTTTGATTAAAGCATCCTAAAAAGGCAGTGAGATCTGAAACAAGGAGTCTAAGAAGGAGCCACTAGCTCTGATTTCTTCACCCATGGAGGAATCCCCAACCCAACTCCCCTGAGAAAGAGGAGGTATCTCCCCTCCAGGGCCCAGGCCTGTCTGGGCTTGAGGTCTGCAGGAAAGGAGAAGGAAGGGGAGGGAGGTGGAGCTGGCTGTTACAGGAAGAGTCTTTTGGCAGCAGAACCCCCAAATTTAGAGGGGGGAAGAGAAAGGAGAAGCTAGAAAGAGCAGTGAATGGAAAAACAAGCGAGCAGGAGCCGGTGATCCACTTGGGGACCCTGTTCTCTGCTCCAGTGGGTAAAATACCTCTTCCCAGGTGATGGTGAGTTGGCTCAGGTCAGTCTCCAGGCTGTGGAGGGGGCTGGTGGCAGACACAGTCCCCCAAAGCTTCACAAGCCAGAGACTCAAATGCCCTCCCCAGCCTCCCCGAGAAAGGTCCCCGGGCACCCTCAGAAGAGCCTTGTAGGAGAACGCCAGGTGGGTGAAGGGGGTGTGACCGTCTGACACACAGCTCTTGGCCTGCTAGGCTTGAGGTCCGCCTGGAGGGCAGATGGGGCCAGCTGCTCTCTGCCAAGCACTCACCTGCTGCCACCTCGCCCACCTAGCTGTGAGGGCCTCCCCTCACTCATCACGCTGCGCATGCCGGGGGCCAGCTCCAGGGAGCACCTCCGAGCAGAGGGGAGCATCTCCCCTCTGGGGAGGGCCCTGCTTTCAGCTGAGGCCTGTGGAAAGGGGGTCCATGCCGTGCCTGACACGCTGTGGGTGCTGGGTTACCTCTGAGCGGGAAGGTAGAGAACCAGGCTCCGTATCGGACCAGCAGGCCTCCGTGGCCACTAGCTGGGCAGCTACGCGGGCAAGATGGCTTCAGAACTCAGCAAGCGCCAGGCACAGGGGACGCCTGGCCTCTCTGAGGCCCGGACCTTCACCCCCCTCTTCGCCAGGCTGGCGTGGGCAGCCGTGTTGAGAGAGGAGAGCGGTCACAATGAAAGCTGTCCCGGAGATTGGGGCTCCCCTGGGTCGGGAGAGGGCAGAGCCAGGGCCCAGGTGACCTGGGCTCAGGGACGCTGGGGCTCCGCAGGGAGAGACAGAGCCCGAGGAGGAGGCTGGGCCGCCCCAGGCCCAGCGCCACATTTGTCCGAAGCCGCCCACTGAGCGCGGCAGGCGGGGAGAGCGGACAGCAGTCAGCAAAGGGAGCTCAGCCCTGTACTGAACTTGGAGGAGGGCACCTTCTAGCACCTTCTATCTTTAACTGGCCCAGTTTCTGGTCACATCACATGACTCCTACTCTGTCTTGGCTCAGAATTATGAGACAGAGAGAGAGGAGAAAGTGGGCCATGGCCTCTGGTTCAGGAAGGTGGTGAACCCTCCAGTCACAGGTACAGTTTCTGTTTCATTTGAAACGTGTGAGGAAACCTGAGCAAGAGCTGGGGACTTTTTACCACTTCCATGTTCTGTTACAGAAATGAAGCGTGATAAAGTGGCCTGACTGAGGCCCTAGATGGAGTTCGGGGCTAAACCAGCTTGCGCTGGAGATGGAGTCAGCCTGCTAGCTTCGTGTCACGGCAGGAACGTTCACCGTCCCTTAGCTCGGGAGAGCGGTAGGTGCGTCGCAAGTTTTTACGGTTTATATATCACGTGGCCTCCAGGGAGGTGTGACCTGTCCTCTGCCGGTGGGGAGAGTGTCCCCAGCATGTCTGTATACATAGAGTATACACAGATAGATGGCCGTCTCTAGACCCGCCGTGTCCTGGGACAGGTGCCTTAGCGATGACATAGCTCCTGGCTCACCAGCCCCGAGAAGTGGGGGAGAAGGGTGTTTCTGATTTGGGGCACCTGAGAAAAACAAGTGATTCCTTAAAATTCATCAGTTTGGACACAACTAACTTCACCAGACTCCTAACAGCTAAGTTCAGTGTGTCTGAAAAGTCTGAAATCTAAATGTCCTTGTTAGGAAGCTGCAACCTTAACACGCTGCACCTTTGGCAAATCACACCACTCCCAATGGTTTCACCCTGTGTGAGCCCAAGGTTCCGGACTGGGTGCCAAGCCACCCCCACCTCCACAGCAAGCTCAATGGGACCCCGTGGATTCTTCCATATGGTGGGAGGGGACCTAATGTCCACCGCAGCACACAAGCTAGGAGCTAAGGCCACCCACTCACCGTCCTGGCACGAGCTGAGAACGGGCCACCCAGTGCCCCTAGCTGTGACGTGCGACTTCTGACATGTGCCCTTGTTGCAAAGCTGGGAGCGGGGGTGGGAGGGTGCTACGTGATGGCAAGCACGCCCAGGGCTAATGCAGAATGGGACGGGAATGGGGGCGTCCAGGCAGACCCCCAGTCGGAGGACTTGAGCAGGACCCACCAAGATCGCACATCCTGGTACTTGCGGTTATTCCATAATAAAGTTAAAATGTGGAGGTTCCTTCAATGGGTGGGCATTTTTCTTTTCATATGTCAGCTAATTTGTTAGTAGATAAAAGTGTATCAAGTTGCTGATATAACTACTGGACAAACAGAGCCGCTAGGCATTTCCATCTCCAGAGGGGACCATGCACCAAAATAGCTTGGGAAATCTCTAGTTTAAGCCTGTGATCCCCAACTTCTGCCCCAGAGCAGATAAGGGCAAGTAAGAAGCCTTTTTCATTTTTTTAGAGATGTATTTATTTGTGCATTTAGAACTGGGGTACAGGCCAGAGGTGCAGGGGCAGTGAGAGGGTTCACCAGAGACAAAGTGGGGAGCAGAATAGGCCGATCAACAAAGTACACTGCTGAGGGGAGCAGCGGGGAGATAGGAGAGGTCTCCCGCGCCAGGGTCACCTCCCTGGCCGGGGATCCAACTCACACTGAAGCAGCTGTGGTGAGTTTCATAGTGCTGCGCCTTAACCCATTGTGCCACCAGGGAAGACCCACAATCTGTATTTCTCTAAAGAGACAACTGCAATAGTTCTGACCCATGATTTTTTCCAGAACCTCTCTTCTCATCAAAAGCCTAAGCTGAATGTCCCTTCTCGGGGTTAAGTGAGACTTACTACTTCCAATGCGCACTAAGGAATACAGTGGGCTGAAGCCAGGCCTGGGACCAGCTACCCAGGCCAGGAGATCGACTTCAGGCTGCCTCTGTCTCGGTCGTCCATCTTGACACCTGCCACCATACTGTGGGAGAGCCCAAGCAGCTCCTGGGGCTCAGCCACACAGAGACCCCACCGGGAGCCAAGCAGAGCACCACAGCCAACGGCGACCCCCACATGGCAGCTGAGACCGAGCAGGGGACTCAGTCCCAAACTTTTGCACCCTGCAGCTAAGGCCCCAGACATCCTGGAGCACAAACGAGCCATCCTGTCTGCTGGCACCCCAGGCCCAGAGAATCAGGGAACATTGGAACATTAAAAAAAAGCTTTTTCCAAGCCTCTGAATTTTGGGAAACTTGGTCATGCAGCACCTAACCAGCCTTTGCCACCTCTACCCAGCCCAGCCACCACCAGCCACTTCCCCGCAGCCTCCACCTGCACCCACCCCATCCACAAGCATGGGGGGCAAAGCCCCCCCTTTGCTTGTCCAAGGCAAGTCCATCCCACAGGCCACAGGTGATTGGACAAGAAGTCATAACCTGGTCAAAGTGCCCAGGTGGGTCCATTTGAGATCCATCTCGAACTTGGGCTTGTGAGAGAAAGGCAGAGAGATCTGTATGCTGTGCCATGACAAGCAGGAGCCGCGGGCGGCACCTTCCACCTCACCTGACAACCAGAGAGACAGAGCGGTGAGCAGGAGACAGATGGGAAGGCAGAGAGCCCACGGCCTGGGCTTCAGAAGGACGCGTGTCGGGGCTCCAGGCTTTCTTGAGGCACCGGAGAGCAACCTGCAAGTCGCCCCTTGAAATATTTAGTTGGTTTCTGCAGCCAAAGGGGATTTTTCACAATCACCCAGCCCTTTGCAAGCCTCTAGACCTGCATGGTCTCCTATGACCCAGTCCAATGGATGTCAGAATCATCCTACGGAGAAAAGAAAGGGGGTTGAGAAAGTGGTGTGGCCAGGACTCAGAGGCAGAGGCAGGTGCAACTGGAATCAGGACTCGGACTGGAATTAGAGCTAGAACTATCCTGTCTCCCACAGCCAGATTCTGGGAGACATCTCTTCCTACCGCTCCATAAAAATCTTGTGACCACCGCCCTTGCCTGCTCTGGGGCAGGGGGCGGGGAGGTGCAGGACTCGGGCCACCCCGGGGAGACCAGAGCTCGCCTACAAAGGAGGCTGCTCAGTGGCCTGTGAGCTTGACTGCCAGCGAGAAACTTGCCCAGTAAACAAGCGGGGCCCAGACAAGGCTCCTCCGGCCTGCAGGGCAGGAGAACTGCCCAGGAGCGACGGAGACAGAAGGTTGAGAAGATTAGGAAAAGCAGGTGAAGAGACAGAACTCCCCAATTTTCTTCCAAGCATCTTCTCAGAGTATTTGGCAGCAAGAAATCTGAACTTCCGATCTCCAAGTCCGAGTTCTCGAGCTCTGTCTGAAGAAAGCACCCATCAGGCCTCCATCGGACACGTGACCCCCATGGCAACACCGCCTCTGCTCTGGAGCAATGGTGTGGGCAGTGGGCGAAGAACAGCACTGTGGAATGACCAAGGTGCGACCCTCATTCTGCAGGTACACATTCCCCACTCATACCCGAATACGTCCCTTAACGTTTTTACAGCTGCATGTTGCCAAGCTCAGAGAAAAGGGAACTAGTGCATCCAGCTTCAAGTCGAGACATAGTAGATGTTTAATAAAATCTAAGATCTTAATGACATCCCCTGACAGCCCAGCCCATCATGGTTGAGTCTGACTGGTGAGAAGGTTGAGTCTGACTGGTGAGAAGTGCATCCTTCTCTGTGCATGAGCTGAACTTGGCCCACCTGGGATGTCTGTCTCCCGAGAACTACAGGAGAACAGCCCCTCTGCTCCCCAAAGTCCTTTGAACCCCACTGCTTCCACCTCCACCTTCAGACAGGTCCCTTTCTTGTGCCCCACAGCGAGATTTCAGAGCTGCTCCACCCTGAGAGTGTGGATGGCGTGGTGACCCTCTCCATGCCGGTGTGGGTGCTGCAGAGTACGACAGCCCTCCCTCGGATGAGATGCCGGACTCGCAATGTTTGGCTCGAGAGAAATCTGCTGCAGTGGAAACTACATGGACATCCTCCAAAAGGCAACTTCAGACACCCGCCCTTCCAACACCCTTCTCTCCCAGGCCCAACCTCGCCACTGAGCACACAGAAGCCAAAGGAAACGGTCCAGTGACCCCACAGAGACTTAGCTACTGTATCGGCAACAGTCCACGTTCGTGCCCAGAAAGCAGGCAGCTGAGGTGGGGGCAGAGTGGGGGAGGCAGGCTTCTAGTTAACTGGGTGAGAGTTACAGCCGCTTTGCAGCTGCATCTGACCTAGTTTAATGAAATCAGGTCATCTGTGAGCTCTTCATTACCCTCAGACTAAACAGGAGCCAGAAGAGCAGCGCATGTCCCATGGCCTTTCCGAATTCTGCGCGTTCGCGTTATGACATCTGGATGCATGCTGACCCAGTGGCCTGGCACCCCAAAGGTAGTAAACAGCCAGGCAAGGCAGGAAAGTAAACAAGAGGCCTGATTTGAAAAGCACACACGTGCACAAAGGCAGTGAAAACACCCCAGGTCCCCGGCCTGCGTCCTTCTCAGGAAACCAGCACAAAAAAGGCCTCGCCACCTCGGTCCCATTATCCCTGATGGATGGATGGAACTCACCTATTATCCCGCAGCCTTTGAATTCGTGGTTTCAGCAGGTCTTTGGGGCAGGGGGCGGGGTTGGAGGGAAATGAAATTGTCAATTTCAGGACAGTACGGAGGATTCAAGGACAAATTGCTCTCCTGCAACAATTGCAGCACACAGGGACAGCCACCGCTCTTGAGACGATCCTATGGGCTGCTGATGGCTTCATTTCATCTGCTGCCCAATCTCCGTTTTCTGGGAACCAAAGACGGTGCGTGGTCCAGGAGGCTGGAAAGGAGCCTTCTTCCCTCGGTGGACATGAATTGGATGGCTGGGTAAGGAAGGAAATGACACGTGTGTGTTCCCTGTTCCTATCAGAAGCGCCACTGAACATTAACTGGAGGAAAGGCTAACATTCACATTAACATCAGCGCTGTGGGCCAGAGGTGGCCCAGGACTGAGAGTTTGGGGATTAGGTGGCATTTGTAGCGCAACATGACACAGCAACAACACCCACTGGGGTGGTGTTCAAGCCAGGGGAAGCCAGGGGGGGTCCCTGCTCCGACTGAGTCCTCCTCTAAGTCCTCTAAGCCGAAAGGGACAGTGTCCTAGCTGTGGGGGGGTTGGCTAAGGGCGCTCTGGTCTCTCCCCAAGGTTGAAACGACCCACCCCCCCTCCCCTTCAGCGTCATTCGCCATTCTTGCGGGAACGCTTCCTTGTCAATTACCTGCTGTCAGCGTCTGGTCCCTGACAGATGCCTGGGGCCCCCCATGAGAACAGGAAGAAATGAAGCACAGCCTTAATGTCATCCTGGCCGAGGGGCAGCCCCTCCCTGGGCGTTGGGATTGTGTGTATCCAAGGACGAGATTTCATCACACAGTCTCTAAGGGCTTTTAGAGAAAGGTCATTCTGACTGCCAGGAGTCCTAAAGCCCCTCTCCGTCTCAGCCTACCCCGCCCCACGGCCAGGCTGTTCCGCAGGGCAAGGGTGCCCAAGGTGAGACCTCGGCGTGCTGGGTCCCAGCTCTGGAACATGCCGATTCCCAGCCTCACTCCCCTTTGGTTGGCCTAGATCTGTTGTTTCCTTAAATGATAAGTCAACAAAGCCAATTTCCTTGCCAAAGGCAAGGAGCCGAAAGCTAGCCTATGCCTCCAGAGGCAGAGGGGCCTGGCCCCACAACTGAGGTGAGCTTTCTGCAGAGAGGAGCAGTATCGGCCAACAGAAGGAGCTGGAGTCCGGCTTTAACCCATCCCTACTATCTAATCAGGAAAACAGTAGGCTAGAGTTTCCTGTTCTATTGGCATCCGATAATCCGTACCGAGCGGCCATGTCTGCAGTGAGACAATTGCTCAGAGACTGACTCCTATTTAAGTGCTTCGAATTCCAGAATGGTGATTATCGCGATGTGCATCCTAATTTCTAGGAACTGCAGAGAGCTCAACAGCACACTGAGCCTGTCTCAGTGAGTCCCTGCAAGAAGATCCGTCAGCAGAGAAGCAGCAAGCCCGTTGCCAGGAAAACTCACAGAACTTTGGTCCAGTGGTTCTTAAACATGAAGCCACAGGACAATAAAAGCTGGAAACCAAATACACAGAACAGATCAGTGGAAAGCTCCAGGCAGGAGCCGAACAAGACTAGAACTCACTTCCAAGTTCTGATTTGAGGCTCCTCCCCAAGCCCGCAAGGCCCACACTGCCCACGGCCCACCTCGTGCTCTGAAGGACACCTGCTTCAACAGCCTCCATTTGTAGCTGAGGACACTGAGGCCTAGAAAGCTAAAATGGCTCGCAGAGGGCAAGTAGTCAGAGGCAGAAGAGGAACTGGATGTACAGGTCTTAGTTCTGAATGGCTCTCACTTCCCAGGACCCACTTTTTTTAAGGGCTTCCCAGCCCCTCTTCACCGTTTCATTTCACTCAGAAGTTCATTTCGAAAGTTCCCTCCATTAGAATGGAAAATGTGTTGTCACCAGAATTAAGTGAAGCGACATAAAATGGAGGTGGAGACGCAGGAGACCCGAGGAAGGCGGCCAACCCCTACGATGCGTCCTTTTCCTTTCTGGACACTGTCATCTTCACCTGTCAAGCTGGGGTAGGATTTGGGGAAAGACAAGGGACGTCGTGTCCGCAAGGTTCATACGCTTGCAAGGCTAAACACTGCAGATACAGCTCCCCAAGTTATCTCCTCTCTGTAGTTCTATGAATTATTCCTTTGAATTAAACAATATGGCTAAAATGGAGAATTTAATAGAAGGGTCAAGAAGTAAAGTTAAGGACGCTTCCAATTTGTTAATAGCAAAGAACCAGAAAATAGCATAGAAAAAATGAAAAATCCAAGAGATTCCATATCTCGGCAATACCAGTTACAGAAAGAGAAAAATTCCTAGAAGGGAAATACATGAGCTCCAGGATTAAAAGAGCTCTACCCCTACCCCTTCCCAAAATAGGAAAAAAAGGAAAAAGACACATAGAATGTTAGAGTAAGCTAAAACTCCAGAACACTAGAAAAAGGAAATATCTTAATTACCTCCAGGGAAGTAAATTAAGACTCTAGCCAAAGGATTGGGAGTCTGAAACTTCTCAATAGAAGTTTCAGAATACTAGAAAATAAAGTAGATTCAAATTCAAATTCTGAAAGTGATTTTCGGTATAGATCACTGTACCCAGACAGATATAGAGGATAGAATAGAGAAATTTTTAGTTAGACAAGAACTCAAACATTTTACCATTTTTAAGGAAGTTAGTAGGAGTCATACTCCATCAAACAAGATATTAAGCAAGAGAGATGGATGGATGGATAGATAAATAGACAGACAGACAGACACAGAGAGAGAGACCGAACAGGCAAGCGAGGAAGAGAATGGCCTCACAGAAACAGCCGTTCCAGTCACATGTTGGGGCAGGATGGGATAGGTCTCTGGGCGTCCAGAGACAAAGATTTCTTTCTTGCTGTGTGCCCACTGAGGGCTGGCTACGGCCGGCTCCCATCATTTTTACTCAGGATCTGACCGAAGAGCATCCTCCATCTGGACAGAGAGTAAAAAGACCACGGCAATCCACACCAAGCTTCTCCACCTCTTCTCAGCAGAGATTCACACGCTCATCATAGGGTAAAGCAAGTTACAGGACAAAGCCCGACATCCGTGGGACTCAGAAACATACCCCATCCAGGAAGGGAACGTGAAGGAAGACGCTGTCGCAGGCCGTCAAACACAATCCAGAAGAGGCTGCGCACAGGCTTTATTTGTAGTCCGAGCGTGGGCAGGAGTCCGCAGCTGGCAGGTACTCTGCTTTGCCTAAGCAGTGGTGAGTTGGAGACGGATCTTGGAGATTGAAACAAGTTAAGAGCTGTGTGTAATCCTTACATGAAATTTGGTTTCCAGACAAACCAGAAATTATATTAAAAAAGGGAAGTCTTTCTAATAGTCTGTGGCTCTCTAGAGGACGGTATTGTCCTAGTAAAAAATGTAAATGTAAATACTCTTGCTTTAACTACGAATTATGAAATAATTACATAGGGGGATAGAAAGAGAGGAAGTGAAGGGCATAGCGACCAGCGCTTTAAACCCCTCGGATCTGCAAAAGGCACCTGGAAGCTAACGGTGGTCTTTCCTGGACCCTGATTCGGTAATGTCTCCCTGGGCTGTGCTCCCTCAAGAGCTAGCCAAGTGCAGTCATCAACCCCAGCAGCACCGACCGTCAACAGGGCTCATGCTCGCCTTAATAAGTTAAAAAATTGCAAGATAAGCAGGTAGACAATGGAAACAAAGCATCCAAAGCCGGCCTCCAGTGCTAAGCTGGTCGCCTTTAAAGAACAAAGACAGAGGTGAAAGGGGGGCCCCCGGGGTTTTTGTTGTTCAAACAATGTACATTTCAGGTGAACAAAAATACATACAAAATGCAAAACCCAACGTGTGTGTGGCATGTTCTCTATGCTTTTGAAGGCAGCAGAGTCTAGATGATAAAAGTCTTGTGGGAGACAAACCCCGAAGCAGATGGGGAGCTGGGGCCTGCTGTGAAGGGGCAGTGGCCAGCGAGCCCAGGGGGACAGAAAGGATCCGCTGGGTTAGGGACCAAGGAGGCCTTCCCAGCCAGAGAGTGATTCCTGAGCTGGCCAATGAGAGCAGGAGAACCGTCCGTAAGGAGCACATGTTGGCTTCTCCTGCGGTGACCACTTGCTACATGCAGGGTGACAGCCGGGAAGGGGGGTGCAAAGAGGGGGAGGGAACTGGCTCCCTACGCAGGTGAGAGACGTGTGGGTGAGAACCGGCAGCCGGAATCTGAGAGCGAGGGGCAGGAACGGGCATCCGTCAACGGCCCGCTGGGGAGACAGAGGGCAGGGCTTCCATGGAAGGACATGAGAACCTGCCAGATTCCCGGCTCGGTTATTTACCTGGACGGGACACCACTGCCAGGAGAGAGGTTTGGGCAAGAGTTCAGATCTGAACTTGGAGATTTGGCAGGTGGGAAACCTAAGTGGGCGGTGGGCTTGCAGGTCTATAAACACAGAAGAGAGGACGGGAACAGAGGGGTGGACGCCATAGCAAGGAATACCATCAGAGCATGCGCAGATGAGAAGGCTGAGTGAGAAGGATGGTGAGAAAGGAAACGCAGGAAGGTCTCGCAAGGGCGACCAGAGACAGAAGTGGAGTTTGTGTCGACGAGCGAGAACAGATTTCAAGAAGGAGACACTCAGTGGTTTCATGCAACAGAAAATTCCAGAAAGGAGACTGGTGGAGCCCGCTTGCGTCCCCAGTGCAGGCAGACTGGGTGAGGCCAGGTGGTTATCATGGAAATTAACCATGCAAGTATTTTATTACTTATTGATGATCTCTATCCCTCTGACTTATACAGAGCCAGCAAACCAGCCCAAAGTCAGCCCAACCCAAAGCTGTGCGCTGAGGAAGAAATGAGAGGTTTTGTCCAACATCGTGGGGACAGTTGGGGACGGGCCCCAAAAGAAGCTAAATTCCCATCTTCTGCAGTCTGATGTTCAAGGTTATTCCTTAAACTGTCCCGTCAAGGAACAGTTGACACTGGGCCCTCCCTGGTGGTGCAACAGGTTAGGATGCAGCACTGCAAGCCAGCTGCAGCAGCTTCTGTGCAAGTTCCATCCCCGCCCCAGAGGTGGCCCACAGGGCGTGGCAGACTTCTCCTGTCTCCCCGCTGCTCCCCTCAGCAGTGGACTTCATCAATCTGCCTACTTTGTCTCTGGGGAATCCTCCCACTGCCCCTGCACCTCTGGCCTGTACCCCAGTTCTGTATGTGTAAATAAATAAATCTCAAACACACACACACACACACACACACACAAAACAGTCGATACTGAAAGATGTGGACAAAAATGAAAAAATATCAGGTAAAACCGCTGAGTCCTTGCTTCTGGGCAAAGGAAATGGGAACACGGGGGCTGCAGGAAACGTGCCTCTCTAGAAGCCTCGAGTAGAATTGCTCAGACAAAATGCAGATGCCACTTTGAGCGAAAGCCAAATCCGGGGACAGTGAGCTCCTCCGTGAGCTCGGGGAATCGTCACAGCCACGATGCCCACCACTGAGCCACTGGCCGCGGCGGAAGCTGAGGGTGGACGGCGGTTTGGGCCTCCCGTCCCGGGACCTGCATCTCCAGCCACCTGCAGACTGCGGGCTTGCCTGGGTGCAGCAGACCGTGTCCCACTGCTCCTCTCCAGGCCTGGCAGGCTCAGCCCCACCTCCTCATCAGCTTCTAGGCGTCTAAACAAATAAATGTTTCCCTGTTGGAAGCAGCAACTCTTCATTTATGGGTGAAATCTGCCAGGCCCAGCAGCACTGAACAATTTCTCTCATTACACCGACTCCTGTTCTGCCGGTGGCAGCTGCTGCCCCATTAGGGACACATTTTCCACGGTGTCAACCCCCTGCCACCCGCCGGGCGACAGCCAGCTTCGGAGCTGCCGCCAGAAACAGCTGGATTGGGTCACTCAAATTCACGCAGTGGCGCCCGGAGAAACATTAGCCCCCAGATAGAGTGTCTCTCTCTTCTCCAGTGAGTGGTGGGAAGAGGAAGCTGCTCCTGGAGGCTGGGGGGAGGTTCGCAGTGTCTGGAGGCCCTGGGGGGAGCCAGCGGTCAACCCCCCACACACACAGGAGCCCACCCCGAGGCACGCTCCGGACCCCGGAGGCGACCGAGCACTAGCTGGCCCCAGGGCAGAGCCCAGACTCTGGGCCCGCGGGGACCAAGTTGGGACCCTGCTCCTCACCACACCGTCCCTCGGGGGAGGGCCCCCAGCTTTGGGGCAAGGACAGAAAAGCTCTTTCAGTGGCTTCGCTGGAGAGAATGGGGGGCCAGCCCGGTCTTACTGCACAGATGCCCACCATCCGCCTCCGCGGCTGCCTCACTCCATTCTGGGAGCCTCGCTGTCCCTGTTAGCATCGCGTGTTGGGTCAAAGATAATGCCCATGTGATCGGGCCAGCCGGGCCCTCAGCGGACGGCATGCCCAGGCCCGGCTCACTGTCCGCCGGACTCAGAGTGCGCGGCTGCATTCTTAAATCCCCCGGAAGGCTGCAGGCATTGTGGCAGGTCCTGCTGACCAGGCCAGCGTTTTCCAGTCGAGCTCTCCAACAATGCCATTTACCGCACGCGAAAGATCACAGCCCGCCGATGTGGGCGGCCTCGCTCTGGCCTCTTGAAGTCGCATCTGTTTTGAAATGTGACTCGGCCTCTCTCAAGCTGACCGTGACAAGCATGGCATGGGTGGGAGGTGTTTACTAGATACGCTTTTGATATTTGATGTTTGCTAATCATATTAAAGGCTTGAAACAAAATCCCTGCTACAATAAATCCTCCCAATTGTGCACAGGAGGCGGGAAGGAAGCGCCCAGGAGCTCTGCCTGGGGGTGTGGGCAGAGGCTGGGGGCACAGGGAGAAGGTAGGGGGCCCGGAGGTCAAGGAGAAAGGCTTTCTGCGAACTCCAGGCGGATAAGCGTGGCCTCCCCCTCGAGGCCTCAGTTTCCCTCTGGCAGCCCTGCGGCTCATGTACGCCAGGACCTGTGGTTCCCAGGCCCTGGGGGTCGAGAAAGGGAGCCAGCCCGGAGCAGCATTGCTGAGTGCATGGCTGGCCGGCAGTAAGGAGTTTGACTTTCAGCAATTCCCAGTTCTCTTTCTTCAGTCAGTCCTGGCTCCGTGACAAGTGACACTTTGGGGTCCACGCCAGAGACCAGCACCTTAGGGCGCCTCTCCCAGGCGGTGGTGGATGTTGCTTTCGCTGAATGCCGGGCAGAAGCCCCGGGACTTGGACTCCAGCTACAGGGCTGGTCCCCTCTGGAGCACCCCAGGAATCAGACTCTAGCAATAAAAGGCAAACTGTGTGCTCGAGCATGTCTCAGGAGTACACCTCAGCACCCCGCCACACTCTGCACTGGGGCTTCAGTAACTGCCTCATGTCCTGCCCAGCCCCGAACTCACTGGACATGTCTTTGGAGAGTCTCTCCTGCCTGGCTCTGGCTTCATTGACACTCAATCTGAAACAGATGATCAGAGGGGCCACTCAGGGTATCCCCACTTCTGTTCCCCGGCCTGGTTTCTCTCTGCACGTCTCAGAGTGCAGCCAGCATCCTCTCTGCTTGTCCCCCTTCCCCTGACCCACTTGCTGCTCCTAGAAGGTCAAGGTAAGGACAGGACCTTTTAGAAAGGGCCATGCAGTGTGCAGCCTTCGGGCCCTGCGGGGCTGGGGCCACTCGGTGGTAGGCAGGCATTATTAGGCTGGTCTTCCTCCATAGTGACCCCACAGATCCTAGCCATCTAAAGCTCCAGATCACTGGGTCCCCTTGAGGCACCCAAGATGGCCCCAAACCAAAAAGTAGGTATTGTCGACCTTGATGACGTCCCCACTGGCTACAGGAAGAGAGGCTTTGCTCCCATCCAAGGAACCGCAGCCCGCTCGCTGGGTGGGCGGAAGGCAGGTAGAAGAGCCGAGCAGAAGGTCTGGGGCTTACTCTCCCACCAGCAGGAGCCGGGACCCATATGGCCTCAGATCCCAGATCTTGTGAACCTTCTCCCAGAGAGAAGTAATTGCTGTGGG
Organism: Condylura cristata; assembly: GCF_000260355.1. Lineage (NCBI taxonomy): Eukaryota > Metazoa > Chordata > Mammalia > Eulipotyphla > Talpidae > Condylura > Condylura cristata. Next base: position 34,283,709 of record NW_004567121.1, read on the forward strand.
CTTTGTCTGGGGGGAAGGGGACCTTCATGCTGGGGTCAGGACAGAACGGCAGTAAAGCAATTTCCTTTGTGGACTCATTCAGGGCCTGCTCCCAGCAGGACATCTGCCTGCCGGCCGCCATTAACCAAAAGGCCCGTTTTAAACGGGGCTGGTCCCAGCGGCGCTCACAGCCAGGGCCGCACCTCTTACTCACTCGGACGCAGGGGGACGCCAGAACGCAGGTCAGCTGACGAGCCCACAAACCCCAGCACCTGGGCTGAGGCCACCTCAGGTCAGGCACGCGGCACAGGCCCTCGTGGACACTGGGATCTGTGTGGTGACTTCCTCTTTGATGGAGAAACCCAAAGCCCCAGGCGGACAAGCGGTGGGCCTGCACTCTGGCCCAGAGTCTCGGTGCTACCAAGAAACTCGCCAGCCGCCACTGCTGGCCGGGGCCGTTGAGAGGCAGAGTTAGGCTGCTGGTGCCCATCTACCTTCCTTCATGTCAGTGCTGGGAGCCAGGGCCTGACAGAGCTTGGGCCTCCACATTAGTCTCAGCCTCTGAGAGGCCGGTATCACCAGGAAGCCCGCGCCTGGCTCTGGGGTCCACTAGCTCAAGGAAACCTGACACCAAGCTCCCCCAGCTCCAGCCCCCAAGTCCACTCTCCCAAGGGTGAGCCAGAGTCTTCCTCCAAACCAGGACCCACCATAGTCTCCTCTCCGCGCCCCTCCCCCCCGAAGGGGGACGAACTGTTTGGCCCTTGCAGTTGAGATTCTGTTGTTTTGCCGTCTCAGTTTTCCAGTTTCCTCCTTAAACTTGTGGATAAACTTTATCTTTTCTATTAGAAAAACAAATTTGATTCTACATCCCCAATCGCCCCACCCAGGTGGCCCTGAGCGTCTTTCTAGGGTTTTGCTCGGCACAGGTGTGTCAGCCACTGTGTGAGGTCAGGTGTCCCACGTGGGCAGTAACCGCACAGTTTTTATACCTGTCGCTCCCACTGAACGTCATGGCACAACCGTCTCCCCTGTCTGCATAGTCTTCACAAGCAGCCTCTCACTCACGGCATCAAGCCCCACTGTGAGCCTGGAACACGGTTTACCTAGTGAATCCCCTGTTGCTGGACTTCTACTCTATCCACACTTTGCCTCCATGTAAACGATGCTGTAGGGGACATAACTCGCTTGAGATGTCCACAGAAAGACCTCAGGAAGTGGCACGACCAGGTCAAAGAGTATGAGTAGTTTAAGTGCCTCGATAACTGTGTCTCACGACATCACAAATATTTAAGTCTATTTATAAATATTTAAGTCTTCAAAGAGGAAGGAAGCTTTAAAAACACCTTTGTTCAGACCCTCCCTGGTGGCGCAGAGGGTTAAAGCGCAGCACTAAGAAGCTGAAGCCACTTCAGCACGAGTTCGATCCCCACCCCAAAGGTGACCCACAGGGCACAGCAGACCTCTCCTGACCCGCCCACTGCTCCCCTCAGCTGTGTGCTTCGTCAGTCGGCCTGTTCTGCTCCCCACTCTGTCTCTGGTGACTCCTCTCACCGCCCCTGCACCTCTGGCCTGTACCCCAGCTCTGCATCCATCAATAAATAAATAAATCTTAAGGAGAAAAAAAGTAACACCTTGTTCAATCTTGTCCGCTTCCAGAGGGGGCAAACCCGTGGTTCCATGAGGTCTCGGCGCAGCAGTCCCGCCCGGAACCTCTCTCCCCCGAAGCCTCCCCGGCGCCTTCCGCTTCTGCGCCAGGTCAGCTCTCCCCACTGCCTCGAGTAGCCTCACGTTGCCTCCTGGCAGCTTCATCTGCTGGAGAAACCACACAGAGCTCAGGGCCGTGGCCTCCTCACGGACACACCCCACCCCGCAGCTGCTTGTCACCTGGAGAAGGGAAGAGTCTGCAGACGATGGTCCCCGGTGAGGCCTCTTGCCCTGATGCTGTGCGCCGGACTCCACCCTCCCTGCCAAGGGGTGCACCCCGCAGGGGCATGCCCTTTCCAAGTGTTCTAGACGTTAAAGTGTCTTCTTGCCACGGCAGGCCTCGTTCCCCCAGGACCAGCCCTTCACACCCTCCCTGCCAATCTGCCCCTCTGTGGGGGGCACTCCCACCGCCAGGGCTGGCAGCCCACAGGTGGCTGTGGCGGAGAAAGGGCCCAACTCTCCAGCCAGAGCCCCGACTCAAGTTCCAGCCCTAACTCTCAGAGGCAGAGAGCTGGACAAGCCAGCTGGCCGCCGAGCTCCTGCGTGCCCTTTCCAGCGCCACGGCGAGCACATCAGCCGTAAGACTCCGCTCTCCCTTCCAGTTCCCCAGGCACCTGACTCAGTTTACCTGCCCCAAGGGGCTCCCACCCAGCCGGGCAAAAGAGTGGGAAAGCTAGAAAGAAGGACGTCTCCTCGAGAGGCTAAGCGGGACGCCTGTCAGGAAGCAGTGCACAAAGCCCTGAGCTGAACTGTGTAATTATGCTAGGAGTCCTTCTAGTAATTAGCTTTTCCTTATGAGAAAGGCAAATAATTATCTTTCTGCCTCTGCTCCAGACAGCACGTCCAGAGCCACGCATCGGCATATCCGGGGGGCTGGCGGGAGTGGCGGCATATCCCGGCTGAACGTGGAACCGTTTGACGCCAGTAACCATTCTCAACCATTCTCCGCACAGGCCGTGCAATGTTTTGGAGGGCGGTCAGGCTTTGCGTGCTGCCGGGTGCACACAGAGCACAGGGGTGGGAGCTGTTGGGAGGTGGTGTGCACCCAGGAGGCGCTGGGCTCCATCCTCTGAGCCTGGTCCAGCAGCTGGCCCAGCATGGAGGCCCAGCTGAGGGCCCGCACTGACAGACGGGAGACACCCCCTCCCTGGGGCTTCACAGGGCTGCTCTGGGGGGTTTCTGGCGTCTTCCCTATTTACCCGCCTTCTTAGGACCTCAGACTCTCTTCCTTGCCCGGCTAGCTCCTTAGCCTTCAAGAATCACCCAAGTACAACCTTGTGTAGCAAAGGTTCGATGACCCTGGAGTGCCCTTGACTGGCTGTATTTCCCTCATCGTGACACTTCCAGTGACACCAACAGGGACCCTCACTGAGAGAACTGCCAGAGACCACCGTGAGTTGGCTGTCGGATCTCCTGGGCCCGCACAGCTCCCACACTCAGTAAAACAGGTGTGAAAGGAGTGAGTGAAAATTGCTTGATGACAGAGAATAGTGATTGATTGGCAGCGAGTGAGTGCGTGACTAGGGAAGAACTCAGTCCAGCTTTTGGACAGTGTTCAGTCTGGGGCCGAGGGCAGCAGCGACCAGCCTCACAGCAGCTTCTGCACAGTTCCTCGCCGCAAGGGGACTCAGGTAATCCCTCAAAGGCTGGCAGGGAGCAGAGGCAGCTCTGGCTGGCTGCTAACAGGCCAGCCCAAATTTCCTGAGAAGGCAGGGAGAAAAATGTCAGTGAAGTGTATCCGGCTGTCTAGAGACAGACCAAAAGGCTGTATTTAGTGTTTAGCTGGCTGCTGGATGGCTGGATGCTTGGGTGTCTTGCCTCAAAGCCATTAATTGGAATTTGAATTGCACTTATTCACTTCCGTGGAAATAGATGACTCTCCCCAGGCTATGCCGGTGGCCTGATAAGGGTGTCCTTGTGAACGTTTATGTCTGTCTCAAGAGACTTTACTTTCCCTTTAAGGTCTAGCTCCTTCCCTAAGTAGCACCCAGCAAGTGCCCCACTCCTCAGGGGTCACCCTGACCTGTCCAGTGGCTGTTACACCACCAGGCTGGGGCCCTGGCGGGCAAGGACAGGCAGGCTTTCCCTTCTGGCTCCCAGCGCCAAGAGCAATGAAATGACCCTCTAGAGAAGGGCTCATTCCCACTGTGTGAAGAAGCGAGCAAAGGGAAATCTTTCCCAAGCCGCCACTTTCCATCCCAGTTGAAGCTGTGTCCACTGGCCATCATTATCCCTGTGTCTTCTAGAAAGATCCTTTAAAAACCATCAGAAATTGGGCCTTCCCTGGTGGAGGGTTAGGACACAGCACTGCCAGAGAGCTGCAGCTGCTTCAGTGCAAGTTCAGTCCCCACCCCGGAGGTGACCCACAGGGTGCAGCAGACCTCTCCTGACCTGCCCACTGCTCCCTCAGCAGTGGACTTCATCCATCTGCCTGTTCTGCTCCCGGCTCTGTCTCTGGTAAAGCTTCTCTCTGCCCCTGCACCTCTGGCCTGTACACCAGTCCTTATAAAATTTAAAAAAATATTTTTTAAAAAATCACTCTATCGGGCCCTCCCTGGTGGCGCAGCGGGTTAAAGCACAGCACTACGAAGCTTAAGCCACTTTCTCATGAGTTCGATTCCCACCTGCCCCGGAGGAGCCCACATGGCATGGCAGACCTCTCCTGACCCGCCCGCTGCTCCCCTCAGCAGTGGACTTCGTCGATCTGCCTGTTCTGCTCCACGCTCTGTCTCTGGTGAATCCTCTCACCCTCTGCATCTCTGGCCTATATGAATAAATAAATAAATCTTTAAAAAAAAAAAATCACTCTATCCCGGTACTCTCAGCATCCCAGGCTCTGTGGGGGAGGAGGGAGCCCAGCAGCAAGAGCATAGGGTGCCTGAAAGGAGCTCAGGCCGGGGCCCACCCAGGTGGCCGCAGGGGCCATGCAGAACCAGTCTTCAGCGAAGAGCAGGAAGAGTTACCTCAGCGTGCAGAGTGCGGGGAACCCGTGGACATGAGGAGGACAGCGCATTCCGGGACAGCAAGCAGGTGGGGGAGGACCCTGGGAATGCGCTGGGCCACACCTGGGCCCTCCTGATGGCCAGGCCGCACCGGGACCCCTCACAGGAGCTCTCCTCCCCTCCCTGGAAAGACACCCCCCGCCCCCCCGCGCCTCTGGCTTGTGCCTTCTGGGGACAGAAAGCTCTGGGAGGAAGACAGAAACGCCTCCCACTTGGTCCCCTGCCCAGGCCAGCTCAGTTCCTCCTACCCGCTGATGGACACACCCTCTGCGTGGGGCTCAGGCCCAAGTTGGCAGCTGAGGGGCCAGCTCTGGGTGGACAAGATCAAACAGCCCGGTAACCTCTGAGGTCACTGGGACAAAACGTTTATGGGCTGGAAGAGGATGGAGCCTTTAGAGTAAGGAAATGAAGGCCGGCTTTTTCCCCCTGAGTAGGCATAATGGGGAGGAAACAAAGGGGACCCACTCGGACGGGAGGCAGGACAGTGGGGAGCGGGCCCTGTTCTTTGGCCCGGGAGTTAATGTAGGCCCTGGACACAATGGGGGCGCTGACCCGGCTGCAGCTTTAGAGTGAGAACAGCGCGGAGGTCAGGGCCCCCTGACCCCCAGCGAGGTTAACCAGATCAAAGCCTCTCGGACAGTCCAGCCCACGGTGCCTGTAATGACTGGAAAATTGGACCTTCCACCAGCATTAGCCCAGCTACCTCTGAGAGGCCAAAGAACAGGGTGGGAGCCACCTAGGTGGGGAGCCCCCAGCCTGTCGTCTCGCCAAGACAGAGGTGGCCTCAGCTCCCTTGCCAAATTGTTCTCCTGGGACCACCCTCCACCCACCCACCCTTCCAAGACATCCATCACCCCTCCTGACTTGTCTCTGTTGTAGGTAGCAAAAATAACCCTTGCCTTTTAACTTGTTAAAATGTTGAGTCAGTAGGTGACAAAGTGCTGTGGCCATCCTTTATATGGCCTTTGTTTCGCCCATTATAAAAGCAAGGCACACCCATCTGAGAAAAACAGAAAAGCAGAGAGGAGAGAGTAACCATGCAGAGAGAAGTTTTGCTGTCAGCCAGGGTGTAGATCTTAGCGAGATGCTTTCTCTGTATTTGCTTTTACATAGATCAAGTCATTTGTGATTGTCACTTTACTACCCTGGATGTTTTGAGTTAACAGTGTGTGAAAAGCTCTCCATCCACGTGGTGCTCAAGACCTACATCAGGTTCCACGGCAATCTTAGCTAGAAGAGCGTAGGCTGAACCAAGCCTGATGTGAATTGGGAGGCCTGACTGGGGGTCCTCACCTGTGGGCTTAAAGTGACTTAAAATAATCCCCCACTGCAGGCACACACAAAAAAGTTAATAAAGGGTTTATCTACAAAAGAAGGGGAAGTAAAGAAGTGACTATTTCAGGGAGAAAGAGAGGGAGATAAATTGGTGAATGCATCCTCCCAGGTCTGCTGACCTGGGACCCAAAGGCACTCTGAGAGCCAGCAAAAAGCCAAGAGTCAAGCCAATGGCCAAAAGAGCCCCCAGGGCCCACATGTCTGGCTCATCCCAAACCTGGCTGCTTCGCTCCCTCCTCGGATCCCAGCATCCTCCCTCCACTGATGATGGGATTCACACTCTGATGTCTTGCTGGCTTTGGTCTGGAGCAGGGGTGAAGTCCACAAAACCTGTGTGGAGTGCCTTCAGGCCTTCCTTTTCCCGCTAACCAAACCTTCATCTCAGGTCATTGTTGGGAATGTTTTACTGATACAAATACTTCTCTGGAGAACAACCTTGGCATTAAGTTGGGTCCATATCCCTGGTTACTTTTGGGTGATATTATCAAAGAACATGCATGGAATTATTCAATCAAGGGGTATGAGTGTTTTGGGAGAAACTTATTTCAGTTTCTAGATATGATTAAGAGCCCACCCAGAGGCGATCACCAAGGACACAGGACTGGTAACACGTGCTTCATGAGCCCCTGTGTCATGGGCTCCTGCACTGCTGTGATACCTCGCCTGGGGCAGCCTCTACAGGGATGGTTTGACAAACGCACAATGCATTCCTGACAAGGTCTGGTAGGGAGGCTCTCCTGTAACCCATGGCCTTCCCCAACACTTTTCCCACTTAAGTGGCATTGACAAAGCAGGTGCGATCTACGATTTGGCTTTTTCTTGGAGACAAGCCCATGGAAGATGAGTGATTTCAGACCCGCTCTGCTGGGGGGTCCCTGCCTGTGGGTTTTTTTGCTCACACGACCCCTGCCTGCACTATCTCTTCCCAGAAAAGCCCCTAATCAGGCTGCGAAGGTCAGAGCCAGCCCCACCTCAGAACACTCACCAGGCCTGCGCCCACCCTGGATTCCTCTCGTACTCACCGCCATGACACAGAGGTCAGCCTTTAAAGAAACTTCAGCTCCTGGAGGCCGAAAGCCCCATCTTATCACAGAAAATGGCATGAATGGAACTCAATATGTGGTCAGTGAATGAAGCAAAAGACATAGGCCACTTGTTCGAAAGATAAACTGAGGTTTATGGAAATGCCTCAGCATTTATGTGAGCAAACATCACTTCCTAGCAGTAGCATCACACCAGAAGTGGCTAGTAGTGCTCCAGGGACAGAAGTTACTGGAAAGACTGATAGAGAAGAGGAAATGATGATTGACTGCAGCAAGGGGGAAAGCCCCACTGTGGCTGTGACTGGACGTCCTTGGGCTTGGTTTCTTGACCTTCAAGCAATACAGACCTGGGTGTTGGCTTACTTGCCAGGTTACAAAGCCATTAAAGCCCACCTCAGTCTAATGGCCCCGTGTTAAATTAATTTATCGCACTCAGCTATTTACTAATCATTTCTTTTGTGTTACCCTCATCTCTTCAAATAGACGGTGTGGTATCATGGATAACAGTTTGGAGTCGGGAAATGAAGGTCAAATCCCAGCTCCACCTTCACGGACCTTGTGACCTTGAGCAAGTCTCAAGTGCATCGTCTGTGAAATGTCAATAATAACAGCATCTCTCTCCTTGGGATGGTTGTGCGAGGAAATAATGGTAGACAAGAAAGCTAGGAAGCTCTCAACAAATACAGGATTTCTAGCAAAAGACATAGAACCAGGCAGAAAGCTGTCCCTGGCTACCAATGACACAAGTTGAGCAGAAAAAACAACCAAAAGAACTGGGGTGCAAATATACCAAAGGGCAGGATTGTAGAGTTAGCATCTCATTGTTTACTTGGCGTTATTTGGGCACAAAACCATGCTGGAAATTGATTTTCTATGAAAAGGAAGAATCTAGCATTTTAAAAGAGAATGAAGTGAGAGAGAACATTTATCTCATTAATTTGTTAGCACAGAGGAAGAGTTCAATAATGCGACGTGTTCCTGGGCAATTAGAATATGAGTTTATCGAGAGCAGGAAATGAATCATCTTCTGCTTAAATCCCTTCCTCCTACTTTGATTATCTCGAGTAGGACAGTGAGCAGTTCAGGCTCAGACAATGATTAGGCGCAAGATAAGTCTTGCTTGATTCCCATCCCAGAATTCACAAGTGTCTTCCAATATCACAACCTGTTCCTCTCTCCTCTCCTTTGCAAAAACACAGAGTGAGAACGTCCGCAGGCAGGAGGCTGGGCGGCCACACTTTGATCCAGGCAGCTCTTCCCTCCCTCTCACCGGCTCACTTCCCTACTGGAGGCTGAGGAAGGAAACCTGCTTTAAGACCTGGATCATTAGCACTAAGAGGACCCATAGCGGTCACCCTATCTGACCCCCTCGTTTGCAGATGAAGGAGCCCGAAGTCAAGTCAAGTGACTTGCCCAAGATCACAAAGCCAGTCCCGACCAAGGGCTCTTTCTACGGAGTTGCCTCCAGCAAGGGGCAGCCTAAGGAATCAAAGCGCAGCTTCCAGATGATTCTGGGGGGACAGCCGTGCTCTCTTCTGCTTCTGGAGAAGCAGAGAGAAAATGAATGGTTAAAGCCACTCTGGAAGACACTGCTCCCAGCCTCTGGCACATTCATGGTTCTTCCAGATGGGATTAGGTTTCTCCCAAAAGCTCCTGGGCCAGAGGCCATGTCACAGGAGGCCCAGGCTGTAATGCCCACCTTCAGCCCCAGCCTGGCCAGGGGTGCCCATGCCAAGATTCCCAGAGCACGGGGAGAGAAGAGCGTCATCAGGACCCAGCACGCAGCACCGTGCGTGAGGCAGAGCCTGCAGCCTAGAGTCCGTGCTCCTGCTTCTGCACAGCCCTCCTGAGGCCCCTTCTCGGGACCACATGAAGTTGTGGCCCCCACCTGGAATGCCAACGGGCACCACCACATGCCTCCGAGGCACCTGAGCTGGACTTCCCTAGAGGATGCCACTGCTGTTTCCTCCGTCTGCCCCTCCCGGGCATGCTCTGCACTGCAGTCCTCCTTTTTCAGGTGTGTGACTTTCCCTTCCAAGGGCGAGCGCCGTGGGCTACACCCTTCACCCCTCGCGTGTCTCCGTAACTGGTAACAACTGGTGCACGCGTTAGTCGAGCTTCCGGTCATGCTGCGAGGACAGCTGCCTGGGGGCAACACAGCAAGACTCCCCCCAGAAGTCTTCCGGCCACTTCCCGGGCCTGCTGCAATCGCCATGGTCTATTTACCTTTGCTGGAGGATTTTACTAATTTCTCCATCTGGGCTACATGCTGGAACGACCAGCTGAGTTTTGAAAAACATGGGTGCATAGGGTTCACCTCCAGCCCATCTGGTTTAATTCACTTAGGGAATAAGGAAGGTTCCCCAAGAGCCGGTATGCTGCCGCCTTTGGGGGCCACTGGGCTCCCCTCCTTCAGACGAGCAGGCAGAAAGCGCACTTGGTACAATATCTGAGTGGAAGGAGAAGAGCAGAGAAAGGAGGTGATGCGTTCACAGGAGGTCTGTAGATGCACATCCAGCCTCGGGGATTTTCTGGTTTTTCATTTAAGCTGAGAACAATACTCAGGAAATAGATACCCGCTACTTCGCTGCCTTCACCAGGCCTTAGCGCTTAATGTCTTGCATGCACTGTCCTAAACTCCTGACAATCTGAGCTGATCTAAGCCCCAAAAGCAACCTCAGGAGGCAGAGAGCGTTGCCCTCAGGTAGAGCACTGAGTCCCTCAGGGGCACAGCCAGGGCCTGGGACGTGAGAGGACCCAGCGTATGGCCACGAGCGTCGCCTCTCTGCTCTCTGTTTCGTAGAAAATGGCTGCTGATAAAGGGACTCCACGTGTTCCCAGCCACTCGCTTCATGACTGCCCAAACCTGAGAGCAAGCAAGATGCCCTTCAGTGGGTGAGTGGAGAAACAGTCGGCGGTCCAACCAGACAAGGAGACATTGTCGTTATATATCAACGAAATATTACTCTAAAAAGAAATAAACTAGCAAGTCATGAGAAGTCCTGGAGGGAACGTAAAGGCATGTTACAAAGTGAAGGAAAGCGATCGGAGAGCCTGCCTACTGCACAGTTCCACACAGGAGATTCTGGAGGAGACCGAACTATGGCTCTGGGGTTCCCAAGAAAAGGAAGAGGGGAGACGGAATGCCTGGACAAGCACAGAGGCGTTAACATTCTGAAGTCAGTATTCTGAACGCTCCGTGGGACAAACACATCCTAACACCCATTTGTCCAAACTCGTGGCTGTGCAGCACCAAGAGAGCCCCAAAGTAAACGGTGGACTTGGGGTAACTACGATGAGCTGACATAACAACCCTCTACTCTATTGGGGGATGTTGATCATGGGGGAGGTGGCGCATGGGTAGAAGCTGGGTGTTTAGGGGAATCTCTGGGGTGTCCCCTCAGTTTTGCAACCACTGCTCCAACTTCCTTTTCCCTCTCCTTACCATTTCCTGCGGTGCATTAGGGACCCTTACGCGCCAAGAGCTCTGTGAGCAGAGACTACTTCATTTACTCTTCTCAGTCCTAAAAAGTCAGCCACAGAGCCAAGCACAGGCGCTCGGCAAACAGCTAGAAGAGGAAATGGTGGGGGTATTCAAACTGAACGGAGTCAGATTAATCTCAAATACATATGGTATTTACAGTCAGGCTCACCACCCCGAAGAAGCTGTTCTTTAATAATAAAATTAGAATGATTTGCAATTAACGCACCAAAGTACCTGCTGACAGTCCCCAGTCCTCCACTCATTAATGGACGTTTCTTCTGAATCTACAAATGAAGGCCTTACAGTCTGCAGGGCTTCTGTGAATTGCTAATCAATGGTAGTGATGACTTTTAATTGCATTAATAGGACCATCATCACAGTAATATCAAAAGCCATGAGATGAGCAGGGAGAAAAATATGACTTTCAGATTCCATCGTGAGGGTGGCAGTTTCAGACATTGATTTCCTTTTTTCGTTCATTCCATATTTAAATTCCATCTAAACTGTCTGCTGATTGAATAACATATGGGCAAGTTTGGAAACCAAACAGTATGCACAATCGCGTTATTTTAATCCCCGATTATACAGCAGAGAAGCACGACCAGGCTCTGGAGGATGAAGTCTCCCACTGACCCCTCCAGACACCAGCCCTTAGCTTCCTGCGCCTGAAGTCACTGGGCCTCGGCGGGTGCCACCCTCCGGGCCAGACAAGATCTGTCCTTCTAGCCCATCGCTGTCCTAGGTTCTCTTCAAGGCACTTGTCACTGCCTGAAATTACCTTCATTTTGCAGATAGAGAAAATAGCACAGAAGGATTAAGCAGCAGCTTCCAGTGGCCGAGCTGGGGTTGGAACCAGGGGGGCTGGCGGGCGCTGTGCCCCAGAAGGGCACCCAGCCCTCTAGGGCAGATCTGCTCCTCAGCGAGCAATGTCTGGCTCTACCGAAGTCCTCCACAGGTCGCGGCCTCTTCAAGTGTGCAGTGGGGATTAACACAACTCCCTGAGCAGGCTGTTGGGACGACTAAGAGAACTCGGCATTTGGGAGCCCCGACGTGCCGTCCCATGGGGACAGTCCAGCTTTCCTCAGTCTGCTTGAGATGACAGTCTGCTGGCTGCACCACCCAGGCAAGACTCTGGGCCTCAACTTCCCCATCTGTTACGTGGGAATAGTAACATTACATTTCATGTGAAGACAGAGTGGAACAGCATATTGGAAGCGCTTAGAAAACCAGCAGGAGTGTAGAAGGTCAGTGGAGACCAGTCACTGCAGTGCTATGACACCTCCCTCTTAGCTTCATCTGGTGCACATATTTTCAGGATTAATCAGAGTGTGAAGACCATCTCAGTGGCTGCTGTTTGTATCAGGCCTACGTCTTAGTCATTTCTCTGTGGTGGTCTATAATTGTCTTTTTCCTGATGCCTTATATATCTCTATTCCTCTTTTTATTTATTTTTTTTTTATATTTAGGCTCCAACCCACCTATGCCCATACCCTACCACCTCCCTCCTCTGCTGCCTCTACCCTTTCCACTGTTCCCATTCATAAACATAATCTTTTTAGCCAAGTTCAAATCTTTGTTTGTCCTATTGTCTGCATGTAAAAGTTTCTAGGGCATTTATATTCTGCAGATGAAATATTTCACCTTGCCTTTCACTTTTTGATTGATTTCACTCAACATAATCACCTTGAGGTCCATATGTTTCATAACAACTGCCACCACTTCTCTTTCTTCATGGCTGCGTAATATTCCACTGAATACATGCTCCACGGTTTCTCTATCCATTCATCTATTGAAGCGTACTTGGGCTAGTGCCATGATGTGGTCATTGTAAACCGTGTTGCTATGTACATAGGTGCAGATAGATGTTTTCGTATGAAATTGTTCATCTTATTTGGGTAGACACCTTATAGTAGTATTGCTTATAGTATTATTGCTAGGTTGACTGGAATTTCCATTTTCTTTTCTTGAAACATCTCCACACTGTTTGCCACAGGGACGGTACCAGCTTGCATTCCCACCCACGGGGATGAGCATTCCTTGTTTCACCACCACCTCATGTTCAGACCCAAGCCAAGCTGAGGGCCAGACCTCGCTGTGAGAGCTTGGAGGGTGACTAGCCCTCTCTGGTCTCCACTGCCCCTCCCACATAAGCCATAGGCATTTTGAACACAGTAAATATTACTAACTCCCATTGCTTTCACACGGAATTGGGTCTTTTTAAGAAAAGCCCAGTTTGCTAGTCTCTAAAAATTGAGAGAACAGAAGTACAATTAAGCTTCCATTCTGCAAAGTACCTGCTTATTTCTTACCTCATTTGCAAAAAGAGCTTTAACATGGTGAGGCGGAGCCTGATTTTCAAGAGCCCCAGCAATGACGTCCCTGAGCCCATCCTGCTGAGGAAGCCTGGATTCACCCCCCTGGGCCAGGTCGGCACCTTTCCCTACTGCTGTGCTTGCCAGAGTGACTTGTGCTAACTAGGACTGTTTTAAGGGATATATATGCCTCCAGGATTCGCACCGTGCTGTGAACCTCGGGATATCGACAGATTTACCAAAGTCCTCATATTTAAGAGTACCCGTAAGTCACCAGTGCGTTTCATTTATTTGAAAGGGGTTGCAGGTGACGCAAGGAGCCCTCTGTGTTCAGGGTGCCTGGAGGTGGCCTCGTGCCTCAGCCCAGAAGACCTCACAGCAGCTCCACGTGCTTCCCAGTGAGCGACTGGCTTCCCTGTCAGAGCCCGGGTGCCCACCAGTAGCCTGTCCTGAATGTGGAGGAGAAACCAGCCAGGCAGGGCAAAGGAGTCACGGCCTGAAGGCAGATTTCCCAAACTCCTCACCGTGGCAGGAGCCCCTCGTTAGAGGATGCTTAGACCTCTGGGATTGCTTTGAAAAGCTTTTGGGAAGGAGGCCCTGTGGGAAATGCCTGGAACTTTCTCAAATTGGCTCTATTTCAGACCCCCAAGACCAAGAAAGCATTCAAAGGGGAGTCCTGAAGGAGCCATTTATATGGAGATCTTCTCGTGGGCTGTTTAGGAGTTTGGACGCAGTCCACGGCTTACAGGGCTATTTCTGTTCCAGCCAGAAGACGCCTAACTATCTCTGGCTCCTAACCAGTTATCATGGCTAAATACTCCACTTTAAATGGGAGCGAGAGAATGAGGAAGAGGGAGGCAGAGGAAGAAAAGAAGGAAGGAAGGAAGAGAGAGAGAGGGAGGGAGGGAGGGAGGGAGGGAGGGAGGGAGGAAGGGAGGGAGGGAGGGGGGAGGAGAAAGAAAGGGTTCTGGTGGTGCCTTAGAACAGGAAGGGACCTATCCCAGCTGTCCACATGTTTGAACTTATTGGATCCTGATTTCCACTCAAAAGCAGTCTGTGGAAGTGTGGTGTTGAATGATCGCGCACGTTCCCTCCCAAACTGGACTTCCAGGGCACCAAGGAGTCCCCCACCAGGAGTGGGAGGGGCGCCCCGCAGACAGGCCCTCCCTCCTGCACCCTCCCTGAGCTTGCAGAGGACAAAGGAGGCGCGTTCAGGCCCAACAAGGCTGCCACACACCCCAGCTCCACAGTCTCAGTTTTCTTCGGCTGTGAGATGGGCGCGGTACCACCCTGGGAGGCCGGAGGCTGACAGCAGCCCACCCAGGAGGCGCCGCCCGCAGAGGAGTGCCCGGGAAGGGACGCTGCCCCTCTGCGCCTCGGGCCTGACGCCTTCCAGAATGTGCGTCCCTGAGAGCGTCAACGGAATGAGCTCCCATTCCAGGTCCGCAGCTTCCAAGTGTACCCTTACCCAAACTCCAGCGTCCCTGAGCTCAGGGCCACTTACAGAATGTGACAACAGGTCTGAGTCTTAAAGGAAAAAGACTGGTTTAAGCAGGGCCCTTCCTGATGATGCAGTGGGTAAAAGCGCAGCATTGTGAAGCTAGCTGGGCAGCCGTTTCAGCACCGAGTTTGATCCCGGCCAGGGAGCTGACCCCCATGGCGCGGCAGACCTCTCCTGACCCGCCCGCTGCTCCCCTCAGCAGTGTACTTTCATCAGTCTGCCTATTCGGCAGATGAATAGCTGAACTCTGTTTCTGATGAAGCCTCTCACCACCCCTGCACCTCTGGCCTATACACCCAGTTCTGTATGCACAAATAAATAAATCTTTTTTTTTTTAAGACTTATTTAAGCAATGAAGTATGCAGAGTAGAGGAAAAAGTTTTCTGAGCAGAAGGCACCCCTGGGTGAAGAGCGAGAGCATGAAAAACCCAAGCCAACAATGAGACCCACCTGGGGTCTGTCTGGCAAAGGCCGAGACGTCACCATGTCTCTAAGAGCCTGGCCATCAGCCCCTGCAGCCCACCATGGGGACTCCTGGCTCAAGGTCCTCCTTAGAAGCCTTTCGATGTTGGTGCAGCCACGTAGGACCTGGGAGAGGACTCGGGCTCTGCCGAGACAGCTGCCCACCCCCACCCCCACCCAGGGGCCTCCCTCCAAAGAGCACCCCATAGTCTGTGTAAGGAGTGACTTGGGCTTGGGGACTGCACCCAGCGTCCACAACCCCATGCCGTAGAACAGCCTGGCACCATCCAGTTTTTCTTGACTTACATTCCTCACTCCATCGCCCTTACTGTTTACTGTTTGCACTTATCTCTGACACGGTCCCAAGGAAGCCCAATACCCAGCGTGTGAGCAGGTCATGCGGTCTTTCTCCTCCTGAGTGGACGCACATCCTGCCCAGCACTGGTCAATTTCCCTTAAATCCCAGAATCGTCTCTTTCCTTTTGGACATCGAGGCCTGCAGGTGGACCAGCTTCCCCAGTCGTGAGCATGCCTGGGGGTCTTTTGCCAGCACTTGGAGGCGGAAGGCCGTGTGTGGAATGGCCATTGTCCCCACTGATGATAACAAGATGCCCCTCGAAAGATGAACACGGAGCCCAGGAAGGTGTTTAACTATGGAATTTTTCTCTGGGATTCCCTTTTTAGGAACCTGTTAACAATCTCTTGCATCTTACTGTTTTGACCCGGCCTTTCCCTGCCTGTCTTATCATTTCTCTCCTGCCCACCCTGTGTGGCAGTTCAAGGGGGCACTTTTTTCATCTGTATCAAAGGAGGAGAGCAAGACTAGATGAAGATCCCATTTTCCAAGTAGCCAGGTCTACAAGATGCCATGGCACAGCCACACCCCAAGCTCTGGGGGCCTTTGGCATGGGTCAGAGTGGAGAAGCACCAGGGAGCTTCCCAGTAAGAATTCTCGCTACCATTCCTCCCCAGGCCCTGAGAGTGGGAGTCATCATGGCCAGGGTTTTCTGGGTTATTAAGGCACTTAGCACATCCTTCCAGCTGGATTATTAGGGCACTTAGCACATCCTTCCAGCTGGATTTTTAGGGCACTTAGCACATCCTTCTACACTTTCAAATAGCCTGCAGTGGTGCCCTCAACAGTGGGCATCCTGCCTGTCTCTGCTCTCCTCTTCAGGATCATTGATACAGTTGAGGAAAGGGTAGTGTCAAGCAGCTGGATCGCTTGCTCAGGGCCACCAGAAAGCTCCAGGGGAGGGTGCAGAGTCACACAGACTGTTCCTATGGAATCTGTTGACATCCCTTAGAGGTGTCACTTACACTCTTCTCTTTACCCTCCCCACATCACAGTGCCTTGCTATTCTAGCAATGTCAGTTGTGTTCTAGAAACATCTGCCAAATGGAATTAAATTGGATTGAACTGAGCAATGCTTTTATATAATACATTATATTTCAGCAGCTAATTGTCTCCTGGGGAGACTTGCAAGTAGGAACACAGCATTTCATACACCGAATAAAGTTAGTACAACTTGAAGCTTGTGAAATGGCTACATAAAAATGCCATACATGGAAGTACAGAACCTGGCTTCTACTTTACAGTTTCTGGCAGATAAAAGTGCCGACGCGCACAGGTTTATTTCCCCTTTTTTATTCCCTATGTAGCAATAATCAATGTAAACAGTAATAATAATAACTATCCTATTTCCATACCTATTATTTGCCAGACACTGCATTAAGTACACAGTAATTCACCCGATCATTCCAAAAAGTCTAGAAAGTCGGTTTCATCTTTAGAGCTATGAAAATGACGCTTAGCAAGCCAAAGTGCCTGGCCCCAAACCGTGGCCTAGTTCCCCTGCATGTGACTTTCTTTCCCCTCTCGGTTTTTACCACCATGTCTTTCTAATAATGATATAATAGGGCACAGAGAAATTTTTGAAATCGTACCATGTTTGGATGACTTTCGCATAGCGATACTATCCCACTCTGCTCGACCTCACCTTCAGGCCCACCCTGAAATAACCAGGCCTACTGCTAAGTTACGCAGGAGACGCGAGCAGAGACGTGTGGTCATTGCCAAAAGCAAAGAACCCATGTGGTCTGCTGACCCCCGCCTGGGGGGGTCATCTGACCACAGGACATCTTTCTGTCTCTCTTAGACCCTGTGGTCTTGCTTTTGACCAGAGCAAAGACTTACAGAGCAAGACTTACAGAGTGAAAGCCAGAGCAAGACTTACAGAGTGAAAAGACCAGGGAGTCCTCCAAGTGGGTTTCGGGGGTCCATCCCTGTGCAGGAAAATACGAGCATTTCAGAGCTAATTCCATAAAAAACACCAGGAGAAATCATACCAATATGTCTCATTCTCGGTCTCGTTCATGCAACATAAATACTCACTAGAGAATGAAATGCAGCCTCTAAAGTGAATTCTGCTTGAAGATTTAAGTGGAGAAAGATAAAAGAGATGGCCCTACAAGTTCATGTCCACCTCACCTTGTCCGTGATCTCTCTCCGGTAGAACAGATCCTCTGTGAGTGACTCTCCCAGCCCCGGCAGAGTTTCAGACATAAAAAGCAGGCTGAAGACGCGAGGAGACCCTTGAGGTCGGCAGTTCGCAGGGGTCTAAGCCACCAGTACCTCTCTGAGATGCACAGGAGTCCAGGAACACTGGCCGGAGCTCCATCCCGAGGGGTCAGGGGGCAGCCTGCCAGGGCGGGAGACCTGTGTCACCTCCTCCAGGCCTTCGCCCACCGCAGGGAGGGTGCCAGGGAGACGGACACCCTGAGTCCCTGCCTCTGGCCTCCCACCTGAGGTCACACACACATGGCACTGGCCCCAGTGGCTGTTGGTGAGGTGGGAGAAGGAAGTGGGTGCTCAGGAGCCATCTCCATCCTGGGGAGACAGGCCGGGAGAGTCAGTGCAAGCCCAGTGGGAGGGGCCCAGGCAGGGGCTGAAAAAGCCCAGGCGGGCGTGGGCTGGGAGCAGCTGGCAGAGCTGGCGGCCATGGGGTGCGGCCTCCACCCCGAGATGGCAACGGGGCCAGGGTAGGGCTTTCACGGAGAGATGCCCTCAGCCCTGAGAACTGTGGTTTAGACATTCTGGTGAGGGGTGGAGGGGGTTGTGGGAGGGGGCGAGGAGGAGCAGCGAAGGGCGGACACAATCGGGCAGGTGGCAGGTGGGCAGGCAGGGGTGTTCACGGGAGACTCCCAGGCCTGGGCTCCTCTGTGGGTGCCGGAGGTGAGAGGGGGAAATCAAGACTGACCCCAAAACTCCTCAGGCTCACGGGAGAAGAAGCAGGTTTAAAAGGCCCAGCAAGGAACTTGGGACACGGGCCTCTGGGCTTTCCTGCCTCCCTTTTCTTTCTTTGGGACAAGCAAGGGTGGGGGAGGCCCTGCTGCCTGGCGAGGCAGGGTGTCAGCAAACTCGGAGGCTTCCAGCCCCTCGGGGTCCCAGAGAGCTGCCAAGTCCCAGGGCGCGTCTGCCCCGGGGCACCCTCCCTCCGCGGCCTGCTCCCGGCAGCCCAAGCAGCCTGGGAGATGGAGAGCGTGGAGCCTGCGCTCGGGCGTCCTCCCGGGATCCAAGGGCTTGCTTGGAGCCAAGTCGACCAGCTTAAGCTTTAGAGTTTGATTTTTTTATTCGTGTTTTTCTCCCCCAGAGTTTTTCTGTGTGGGGTTTTTTGTTTGTTTCAAAACAGCTGCTACCTACCCTTCACCTCCCAGTGGGGCGGAAGGGCCTGTTTCCCTGTGGCCCCCTCTCCTGGGCCCGGGACTTCCAGGGCCTCCCAGATTCCGGAAGGCTCGGTCCCCACTAGCCAGGCTGGGCGGCCCCCCGGTGCCCGCCGGACCTGACCACCGTCACCCTGGAGGCCCGGCTTTGCCCTCTTATCTCACTGTCTGTGTTTCTGTCTGTCTGTCCCTCTGTGTGTGGCTCTTGGGCCTCAGTCCCTCTGGGTCTCTGTCTCTCAGTTCGTGTCTTAGTCTCCGTCTGCCTTTGGGTGTTTCTCTTCCTCTCAACCCCTGGATCTCTGTCTCTCAGCAGCTCTATCTCTCCCGTCTGTCTCTGCCTCTCTCTGCCTCACAGTCTCTGTCTCTCAATCTCAGTCTCTTTTCAACTTTCAAAGCACCCCTTGAATGAATGACTATTCAGGGCCAGCAGAATGAGGCCTCTGGGGCGGGGTGCTGTCAAAGCCGCACTTCTAAAGGGGCTGCTGGGTCCGCAGGGGCTGCGGGAGGCAGGCGGGGAGGACTGGCCATCTGTATGCAAATCTCCGCAGCCCGGGAACTGGCCTCCGCCCGGGGCCGCGGGCCGCGGCTGTGCGCCCGCAATTATCAGTGCTCAGCGCCTTTGTGCCTGCGGCCCGCTTTGTGGGTGCCGGGGCGGCCCAGCACCTGCACCTCCGAGGTGGCAGATGGCAGGACTTGGCAGCAATATGGAAGTTTGCCTGAATGTGGCCGAGCCACTAATGGACATCTTTTGTTTGTGCGGGAGGATGGGAGCCGAGCTGACCGTGGGATTAGTGCTGGATGACCCTTCATTCACTGCTGGGCAAATATTTATTGAGTGCCTACTATGTGCTCCTCAACTCTGGGGGGCGGAGGAGCCCCCACAAAGGAAGGACAGGTGTGGGTGTTTCCGGAGGAGGAAAGAAACGAAAGCTGGTAAGGAGCTAGAGACTTCAAAATCGCTGCATCGGCCACAGGCGCTGGCCCGGGGCTGCCTGAGGCGCTTCCTGTCCTGCAAACTTTTCCTGGCGTGGCCCTGGCGCTCCGGCTCTCCCTGCCCACGGGGCACCTGCGGCCCCACCTGGAGCCTGCGGGCTGTCAGAAGGTGCCCACCGGTGTCCGCCAGTGGGTGCAGACTTGAGACCCAGCTGAGCGCAGCCTTTGCAAGCGCTCGGGTGAAGGCAGGCGAGGACCTGTCCCCCTCCCTCAGAGTGGGGAGCAGGAGCCAGCTTGCTCCCGAAGCCCCCATGTCCGACGCTCACTGGCTGGAGTCCAGGCCGAGGCGGGCGGGCGCGCCTTTGTGCCATCAGCCCCCAGATCCCCGCAGTCTTCCCCTGGGCATGGCCTCTCTTTGAGGAGGAAGTTGACCCAGTCTGGTTTGGTGAAGGCTGATCTTAGGGTGAACTGGGGGGAGCCCAGCGCCAAGCCTGGGTCTGGTGGCCCAGTGCTCCCCACCACCGTATCACTGCCAGACTATTTTGGGGAAACATTTCAACAGGGACAGAAACTCCTTTTCTTTTCAAATAAAGTATACACCTGGTGCTGTCACTCCCACGGAGCCTGCCCTCGTCCCCCCGCCCTGGCCTCTCACCGCACCGCCTGGTCCCATCCCTCGCCCTTTCCTCAGCGCCAAGCCCTTGGCTGTGTGTCCCTGAGTGTGGGGTCCTCATCTGTGACCCGAGACCAGAGTGACGTTTCCGGCTGGGGAATGACGGGAGGACATCCAGACAGCTCTGGGCACTGTGTCAACGCTTGCGAGGCAGGAGGAGGAAAACACAGGGGGGGGGGGTGAAGTGAGAATCACCGGGGTCAGGGCAAGCCGGGCCAGGAGCAGGGGCCAGGGAAGGACGGATGGGGCGGGGCGGGGCGGGGACCCAAGGCGCCGCTTGCTTTGATTTTCAGTTGCATCTGTGCTCGTAACACGGAGCCAGGGTGCCCCGCGGGCCGGCTGTTGCGAGATCGGACGCCGGACTCCCTGTGGGAGCAGATTCCGGGGGCGATCGCTGAGCGCAGGATCCTGAGCCACCCAACAGCCCGCCAGGAGTAGCCCCTGTCCCCTCTGCCAGGACTGGGTCTGCACACGGTGTTCCTGGGTGCCGTGAGGTGCAGGAAGGAGGACTTAGGTCACACTGGAGCAGACTGTGACATAGCACAGTAGCGCTGGACAGGGCAACGACTGCAATGGGGTGAATGTTAAGTGGGGTGAATGAAGACGCAGATGTGGGGAAAATTCAGTGTTGAGGAATCAGTGGACGTCCCGGCTGCACGAAAGTAAGATTCAGGGAGAAAACTGGGCCGAGCCCCTGCTCACAAAAGCAGCCCCTGTGCCTCCGGCCCCTGGGGTCGGAGGCTCCGTGGTCCCAGGTCAGCGGGCCACGGCAAGCCCTCCGGGGTTGCAGGGGAGAAGAGTGACTTGCTCAGCTCTCTGCCTGAGCTAACTCGGCCCGCACAGGCTGGAGTGGGCTGCGGGAGAGACTTGGAGAGCCAGGGCAGTGAAGAAAAGGGAAGTGGCTTTTTCAAGATAAGCAGATGCCTCTTCTCGGAGGTAGGATGAGACAGACTGGAAAGAGGTAGAAGGAGAATGTGTCACCCGCGGCAGCAGCCTCAGCTGTGACTCTGGGGTGCTGTCACCTACTCTACTGAATAGTTACAATTAACCGAGACACAACGTGCCGGCCCAGTGCAAGTACGGGAATTCAGCGTCTAGCTGGTGGTAAAGGGGACAATGGAAAGGCAGGCGGTGGGCAGGTGCATGATGGTGGCGGCTGGTGGGAGGGAGCAGGGATAGCCGGCAGTCGCCTAGTCCATGCTTCAGGTCTTACTCAACTGCCACCTCTTCCGAGAAGCCTCCCAGGAGTCCCTTGGCCCAGATCCCTACCCTGCTGGGCTCCCTGTACCAGTCCCCTGGCAATGAACTGACTCCTTCCTTTCTGCAGCTGCGGTGGAGACAGACTTACTCATGGGTCACTTGCTCACTCAGTTCCGTCCTCACGGCGTCCTCCCCCGACCATGGTCTCTTTCAGTGACCGCATCTGAGAAAAGGCTCGAGGCAAGCAGGGCTTGCGAGGTTTTACAGGGAATATATGCTGCTGAGCGCACCGTGTTCCAGGCGACTTCTGTATCTGCGGTCTGACCTCTCTGCCTGTCAGCCGGAGTCCACAGGCGTCATCTCACAGGGCTTCTCCCTCTGCCGTGGGAGGGAGGGGGCGCGGTGTGTCCCCAGGCCTCCCTAGGGGAGCTCGCAAGGGAACCCCAGAGGGAAGGGACTCGCGTCCACCAGCGATGCCCGGGCAGTGACCATAAAAGGTCCTGGCACTCTTGCCCCGTTCCGTGGCAGGAAATGCAGGCGCCCTGAGGCCCCGGCTCCACTTCCAGGAGGCTCCCCGGCTCCTGCTCCGTGCCACCCCAGGGACAGGACAGCAGAGCGCTGGGACAGCGCAGATCCTCGGGGCCCCGAGGGTCCCCCTGCCTGGAGGAGCAGCCGGCCCCGAGCCAAGTGCGGCACTGTCCCCGGGCCTGAGGTGCGTCGTCCCTGGACACCGGGACCCTTCGTCTGCCCAGGCCCCGCTGTGGCCAGAAGCTGACTGTGGCTGCCACAGGGTCAGGAGATACTAGAAGGGAATCCTGCCCAATGTTGTAGCCGCGTCTTCGTGTTCTTTTTGCCAAAACCGACTTTCTGGTTTAGGTTTTGGTTCTCCGTAACTTTCTCTGGAAAATTCCCCCGAGTCGGTGTTGAGACTTAGACGCAGAAGGAATCACGGGGCCCGTCACTCTCCTGGCACAGGACACCCTGAGACACACACGCCACACACACCCGTCCCGCACGCACACGCCACGTGTATGCTGTGCGACCGCCCCACTCCTCCAGAGTCTGCAATTCCGGGCATGAGTGAGAGACCAGGGTTATTTTCACAGAGACACAGAACCTGGGTTTACAGTCTGTGGGCAAATCTCTTAATCTCACTGAGCCTCAGTTTCCTGACTTGAAAAGCAGGATAAATTCCCGCTGTGTGAGGATCTCGTGGGGATTACATGAGGTATGTGGGCCCAGCTCAGAGCGCGGCAGCACTCAGACACCCACGCTGCTCTCAGCCGGCGGACCCTGTGATCACGGAAGCGGAGAAGAGCGCCTGTCCCCCCGGAAGAGGCAGGCTGAGCTGGGGCCACACAGGAGGCTGCCACGGTTCAGGGAACGGCCCCTGGGTGCGCCCTGTGGGCCCACACGCGTCTCCTCTGACCCTGGCTTCACCAGCAGGCTGCCCCTTGCTTATGGGCGGGGTGGGGCAGGACACCGGGGTGTTGCTCAGAGACCAGAGAAGCTGTGGTTGGCTCGGGACATGTCTCTGCTCCCTGTGGCCAGAGAGCCCCGCCACCCACTCGCTGTTGCTTTCTTCTGAGGAAGTCCAGAGGCCAGAGTGACAGAGCAACACTGCCCATCTGGGTGACAGGGCAGACGCCGAAGGGAGAGGGAAAGGGCCGAGTTACGCATATGTCAGTTTTGGAAAAATAGAAAGCAGGAGTGTGAGTGTGTGTGTGTGTGTGTGTGTGTGTGTGTGAGTGTGTGTGGCACTGGAAGAAAATGGCACCAGGAACCAGAAGATCTGGGTCAGGCCTGCCAGGAGCCAGCCTGGCTGCTTTGGACAAGTTCGTTTCTCTTGGCCACATCTAAAAATACAAGAGGTGACAGCTCGTTGTTGTTTTGATTTGCATCTCTCCAACACTGAGAGGTGGGGACCACCTTTGTGTGTGCCTGGACGCCATCGGTGCGTCTCTGGAGCAGTGTCTGTTCAGATCCTCTGCCCATTTTGGGTGGGGGGGTTGTTTGTTTCTTTTGTAGTTGAGTTTTTTAGTTCTTTGGTATTTTGATATTGACACTTGTGGGGCATCATGCGCACATACCTCCTAGTCAGTAGTAAATGCACCTTGAAGCAACCTTGAGATTCCCGTCCCACACCTGTGAGACTGGCTATCAGCCAAAAGACAAGACACCAGTGTTGGCGAGGATGGGCAGAAGGGCCTGCACGCTGTCAGCGGGGATGTAAGTTGGTGCAGCCATCGTGGAAAGTAGCGTGGAACATTCCACAAAAAGTAGAACTAGAAATACCAGATGGGGCCCTCCCTGGTAGTGCAACTAGTTAAAGTGCAACACTATGAAGATACCACAACCACTGCAGCACAAGTTCGATCCCCGGCCAGGGAGCTGACCCACATGGCGTGGCAGACCTCTCCTGACCCGCCCGCTGCTCCCCTCAGCAGTGTACTTCGTCGATCTGCCTGTTCTGCTCCCCACTCTGTCTCTGGTGAATCTGTCACCCCCCACCCCTGCTCCCTGCACCACTGGCCTGTACTCCAGTTCTATATGTATTAATAAATAAATCTTAAAAAAGAAAGAAAGAAAGAAACTCTACAGTGGCCAAGAGCTGAGACAATCTCTATGTCCAGCAACTGACAAATGGACAAGGAGCATGTGATGGACACTACAGAATACTACTCAGCTCTATAAAAAAAAAAAAAAAAAAAAAGATGAAAGCCTGCCATTGGCAACAGTGTGGAAGGACCTAGAAGGAGTCATGAGTGATGCTAAGGAAAGTCAGATGAAATCTCACTCACATGTGCGTGAGGAAACAAACACACAGGTGGACTAAGCAAGACAAAAGTAAATGTTTGGACCCTACAGCCATTAAGTGGTTTCCAAAGAGAAGGAGGAAGGCGGTGGGGAAATACATTAGGGGGAAAAAGGACAGGCCCTCGCTGGTGGCACAATGGGTTAAAGCACAGCACAGCCACTTCTGTGTGGCTTGATCCCTGGCCAGAGAATGACCCTCAAGGCGCAGCAGACCTCTCCTGTCTTCCCACTGCTCCCCTCAGCAGCGTGTTTCAGTACAACTGCCTGTTCTGCTCCCCAATCTGGCTCTGGTGAATCCTCTCACACCCCGCTCCTCTGGCCTGTACCCCACTTCTGTATGCATAAATAAAATCAATCTTAAAAAAAAAATTGGTCTAGAATTGGACTCTTAGTGGTGAGATTTATACAGTATATGCACATGTTGATTCTCAAGGATGTAACCTGAAACTTATACTATGCTAGAAAGCAATGTCACAGCAAGAAAAATAAACTGAAATAAGAAGACAAGAGGTTGCATGCAACAGGTTTTTGCATTTCGATTGTGTGTATGCAGGTTACGTGGGTGTTGACATAACTACTCAGTGCAAGAATGATTCACGGTCTTAGTCATCTGTCCCGTCTCTCCATCATGGCTGAGTGGTGAACTCTGCCCAACATTCCCTCTAAGAGAGAGTTGGCTGTATCTGGCGCAGGTGGAGACCCAGTTTCCCAAAAGCCAAAAGAGAACGAAAGAGAAAGGGGAAAGGGAACCAGAGTAGACCACACACCGCCTTACCTCATTTAGGTGGCCAAGGTGTCGCCTACTTTAGTGCTGAGAGGAAGGTGGGCATTACTTTCTTGCTTTGCATAAAGGAACAAAGACTCCAGTCCCACTCTCACGAGGCACCATTGCTGCCGAGTGACAAAATCAGGACTCAGCACCAGCCCCGGCCATCCGCCAGCCGCACCCCCCTAGATGCTATGCTGAACTCCCCCTAGACACCATGCTGGATCCACCCCCTCGCCAGAAACATCTTTCCTCCGGGTGTTCCTTCAACATCCACCAGTGGGAACACATCGCCCATTCACGTCCCAACTCCAGGGAAGGGAATAGTCTCTCAAAGCAAAGACTGATTTCTACAAACAGAGGACAGCGAGCGCTCACTTCCCTGGGTAACCCAGTATGGCGACACAGTGGTGGAGGCATGTGTCATCATGTGCGTGGAGGGGAGGAAACCAAGACCTATACGCGGTCCCTAACCCGGTGTAGACCCTGCAAGTAAACCAGGGACTGGCCTGAGCCGCTGCGTGCCAGCAACATGCTGATGAATGTGACACACGTCGCTTCTCTCCCGCCAGCCTCAGTTTGCCCCTTTGCTCACCACACGCTTGCTGACCACGCTAGGTTGTAGGCTGGCAGGGAAGGGAGAAGCATGGCTTTGTCCGCCAGGGTCAGCGACCAGCTAAAGACGGGGAGCTCTTCAGCCAGGCGGCACTTGGCTCTCCGGAAGGTGCCGCCCCCCCCTCCAGGCAGGCCTGGCAGCTTCCACTCCAGCTCCCCACGATAGGCACTGGCTTGACAGTGCTGAGAGGGAGGAGGCCACCGAGGACCCTGCGATTCAAAGAGCAGACTGGTCGTGTTGCTCCAGAGGGGTGCCTGCCCTCCGTCCCCAGAGCTGGCCGCCTTCACCCGGCCTCCTCACACACGGATCCCGGGCCCTGCTCCCCGGCACCCCAGAGCACCTGCTGGCGCAGATGTGACCTGTTCACAGTGACAGCCAGGTGAATGTTGACCCTCACCACGCGGGGCTTCGTGACTGTGGGCTGTTCACCACAGCAGTTCACAGTGGTGAAGATTTATTTGTCCCTCTGAAATGAATACACAGGGGTTCCGTGGCCTCTGATACGGGCAGAGAGGCGCTGAGCCTGATCGGCCCAGCAATGCCGTGACCCCCTAAGAGTGGACACAGCCACGCTCCGCCTTCTGGCCTCAGCTCTGGGGCTGTGAACAAGTATCCTTTCATGGTCTGTCTAGGGCCACATTTGTGTGTTCTGGGGGTGACTGAGTCATTAAAGTGACCCCACGTATAGTGCTGAAATGCCATCTAGGCTTCCCCAGGGCAAGAAGGCGCCCGTGAGGCGCGTGGAAGAAGGCACAGCAGGAGCGAGTTCCTCCAGGCGGGAGTGACGGAACCATCGGCCCGAGCTCAGCCAACCAACCAGCAACGGATGCTGAGGCCGCTGCTGCAGCCTCACCTAGCAGGTGCTGCGTTGGGCGAGGACAAAACACCATCAAAACTCACAGGACTGTATTTCCCCAGGAGCGGTGAGTCAGCATTTGCTGAGACGCGACAAGACTATCACGAGTAAGTCCTGATGCCCAGAAGTGTTTATGTACGCAGGTATGTAAGTGCACCTGTGTGTCCATGGCAGGTATTCATGCAAGACCCATGCACGCTTTTATAAACACACATGCAGATATGCGCAAACACACATGTGTGCATGGACGTACAGGCTGCCATTGTGAGCGTGTGTGCCCGCGTGTGAGCTATATGTGCATGTGCGCGAAGGTTCATGTGTGTGTCTGCATATTGAAAGGATATCATAAAATAGAATGCGTGCTATAGTAAAATACCAGGTGTGCTGAAGTTTTACATTTTATATGTAAGTATATACACATGCAGGCACACACTGATACAAATACACACGTGCGTGTGTTTCTGTGCTCATGTGTTTGGATGTGCCTTTACACATCACATGTTAATATAAAGCATAAGGCCTTTCCCGTCAACAGCAAGCATCCCTGGGTCATTTTAAATCATCTACAAAGTGGGCTTCTCTTTCCTTTGAGAGTTTTCAGTAAAACAAGGCGACTAAATCCAAAGACCCGTGTCCTCCTTTGAAGCGGGGCAGCTTCGAGCAAAGGCCAGCCGGGTGCTTCTAAAGCCCCCGTTTGACGGACTCCAGGGCAGAGCCTTGCTGCCTTGCTGCCTTGCCTGAGAGCGTGGGGTCACCAGTCCTCAGAAGAGCAGCTGGCCCCTTCCTGAGGAAGCGCCCAGATGCCAGCTGACCTGATTGCTAGGAAACACTCCCTGTCGGGGGCTGGCGGAGAAGCAGGCCAAAGACACCCAATTCACTTCCCAGCCGGACTGCAGGCAACGCCATTCGAAGAGAGAAGAATTCTAGCCGAGGCCCCGTTCTGCTGCCCTAAGTAACCTTTGCAGGTGACCAACCCGCCTTGCTCCGGGACCCCCTGTCGGCCGGCTCACCTGCATGCCTGGCCACTTCATTCCTTCCCTGTTAATCTGTTCTCAGCCGCCAAGACAGAGCTCAGCCCTTCCCTGAAAGCCCCCATTCACGTCCCCCAGGCTGCCTGCGGCCAGCGGCCGAGGGCCGCCTTCTCTGGGTTAGTTGATCCCCGTTCATCAGCTTCCCCTCCTCTGACCCCTACTGCTGTCCTGGTGTCAGATTCCTGGCTCGTCTTTGGATTGTGGATGAAGAATGAAAAAAAGCTTTCCCTCACCTCGGGTCTTATAACTTCTCTCCATATCAAGCTGGGAAGTCAGGCGCGCACTAGCCAGCCCCTCTTTGAGAACAGAAACGATCACCTAGTTCTTTTGCTTAATTTGGTGTTACGCGTCTCGATCTAGGCTAAGACATAGAAGCAGCTGTCGCCCCTATTAAGCATCTATGAAAATTATATTGGGATAATATATTCCATTCGAAAAACCCCAGGTAAAGCGGGTGCTAATGATGATCCATATTATTCTCTACTTAAGACAGTGGCGCTCAGAAGCTGTCACAATAAAGGGGGAACTCAGCTATTTTCTCTTCCTAATTAATCTATTAAAGACTCTCTTTCTTCGTCTCCATCTTTCTCCGCCACTTACAAGACACATGCACGCACGTCGAGTACTCTCCGATTAATTCATGGTACTTTGAGGCATCACTCTGGGTTCTTCTTCCAGGTGTAATTTACTGTAATCACCTCGGAAAATGAAAGCCATTTTCCTGAAGCCAGCGAGTAGGCAGATACTCATTTGCATCCTGCCTTTCAAGCCCTAAATTACTC
Source organism: Condylura cristata (assembly GCF_000260355.1). Lineage (NCBI taxonomy): Eukaryota > Metazoa > Chordata > Mammalia > Eulipotyphla > Talpidae > Condylura > Condylura cristata. The sequence goes on from NW_004567121.1 coordinate 34,311,928, forward strand.
TCTGGCTCCCCAGAGGTCAACCCAGAGCAGCACTTGTCATGTGGCTCTGTCTTGTGCCACCCTGCCCAGGAGCGTGGCTCCCTTCCCAGCTCCAGGGTTATTGAGAGCGTCCCTGGGTGGCCACAGCTGATCAATAACCAGCGAGCCCATAGGCGCGGAATGGGGGACCACGGAGAGGGAACACCATGTGGCACCAATGTCCTGCAAGGGGAAAATCACTGACAACCTGGGCATCTGTGCTGAGAGAACATTCCAGGTGGTGTGAGAACTTCCCGCTGCCAGGGGGTTATCTTGGGGGAGAGGGGCGGGTCTTCGGCTGTGCAGTCTGGGGGCCAAGCAGAGGGCAGAGGCTCCCCGGGTCAGCCCTCGAGAGACCCTTCCGGCCCTGAGTCACACCACTCAGATGCTCCCATGTGGCAATGCCCATCGAGAAAGTGTGTTGTGATTTTTGTTTTCATTTCAGTCATCACCATAGCGACCAGGCAGGGGCCGTGTGTCCACAGTACGCTGGGCGACGAGGTGGACACTGGATACCAGCACTCTGGCCCCTCACTAGGTCCCAACAGAGCCCAGTGACTTGACAAGGTGCCACACAGCCCAGTGCTGCACCCTCCCTCCAAGGCCAACAGAAATGAAGCGCGAACCACCTCGTTGATCAGCAGACCATGTTTGCACCAAGAGAAGAGGGATAGTGATCTAGGAGACTCTGGAATAGACCTGTGTTCTGACTCTCACTCCCATACTCCCTACTGTGTGGTCTTCCCGAAGTTACTTAACCTCTCTGTGCCTCAGTGTTTTCCCTTATGAAATGGAGGTAGTTGGAAGGGGGACTGAATTAAAGCATTTAGATCCTGTCTGAGGGGCAGTAAGCATATACAAGCATTAGTATAGTTCATTTTTAACTGGAGGATGAAACTACTGGAAAGTGATGAACGAGGGGTTGAGAGAGGCCCCGGGCCCGCAGTTTGTCAGCCACAGCCTGACCTCCCATTTGGACACCTTTGCTGGACATGGAAGCAAAGGTTGCTCTGCAGACTTGGGGACTCTCCTTAGCAAAGTTGTGCCCCTAACTTGTTGCTGCTAGAAATTCTAGAAGTCTGGAGGCCACTGGACCAGCCCCGGGCAGAGGGCGCTGACCCCACGCAAGAGAAAAGGCAACCCCTGCATTCTCAGCCAAGAGACCCCTAGTGGCATGAAGGCAGGCAAGGCCTCACCCGCTTTGTGCCAAGCTCGAGGGCCCAAGCACAGCATCACCACCCCAGAGAGTGAGCTCAGCATAGCTGAAGTCTTTCGTCCAAAAGTACGCAGTGAGCCCTGAAGTGTAGCCCGATGTGTCCCTGGCGTCTGAGTGGGACAGAGCACAACCTGGGGAAGAACTCCGGGCACAGAGCCGGCGATTCCCAGGACCGAAGGAGGAGGCAGGTACCTGCGGCCGGCAGCGCTCTGTGGGCCTCATGTGGCAGAGGCGCGGGTGAGCCTGAGGGTCAAGATTCAGACACCCGATCGTTCCCTCCAAGTCACACAGGCAGCCGGCGGAGGGCCGCCAGAACTCAGCTCTAGATTGCTTAGCCTCGTCTCCAGGAAAGGCCTAGAGGTGACACACACCCCTTCACGCCACCTCCTGAGCAGACCCCGTCTGGGCCACCCAGGCCGGTTGGCACAGCTCATAAAGAGCACCCACTCACGTAAAGACCCCATGGTCTCTCTCACGAGCTGCCCCCGAGTGCCCATCCACCCGCGAAGGTGCCCTTACAGATGATGGCACCCAGACCAGGACCAGCTGGGGAGGGGACCGGGGCTTCCGGTCAGCTCCTCCTAGGTCCCGGGGCCCCCCACGGACTCCTGGAGTCACCAGCCACCTTCGGTTGGCAACAGCAGCCCCCGGCCCGGCCGCCCACCCCCATCCTAATGAGGACGCAGCGAGGCCTCGCTGCCGTAATCCACCACTCGGGAGAGACCAATCACTCCTCCTCATTACTGAGCGAGGAAATGCCGCTCAGGGCTCCTTTCCTCCTTACAAACAAAATAAAACAAATCCTTCCTATGGATTTCATTTGCCATTTAATGCAACCTAATGATTTCCAATTGAAACCATATTTGTATTTGTATTGACTTATTAATAGCACATCCATTTTCCACGCAATAAAGCCTGAACGTGAACTGACGACTTTGACCGAAATGCATTAGGTAGCATTAAAGATTAAATAAACACTGTTCCTATGAATAATGTTTAATGTCGTCTATTTGCCAGTCTATTGAAAATTGATCTCTGGGTATTTCAAGCTGGGGTTCCAAGGAGTGCATTCTGAACCTATTATGAGTAATGACGCCGCATTAGGGCGCGGAATGGTTTCCAGGCGGGCGCTAGAGCTCGTTAGGACTTTAGTGCATCCTGGTTCATTTGCGCAAGTTGGGCGGCGAACGCGAGGCACCGTGAGGGGCCTGATCCCAAAAAGCAGCCGAGACGCGACGTAAAGGAGAAAGGGGACGCTGCTCCCCGTGTGTGGCCCGGACACCACCGCGGCCGGCCTCCGACCGCTGGTCACTGCCGCCCCCCTCCCGGTAGTTTTCGCGGTGCGAGCGAGGCCCTGCGCCGCAGAGTCTCGGCTCGCTCCAGTTGGAAACCGCACAGACCTGGGGCCCCAGTCCTGGCAACCGACGGCGTGACCGCACTGGGTGGGCACTCGGGGCCCTGGCGCCCTCAGGGCCGCGCCCACAGGCCGGCGTGCGGGGGACACCCCAGGTCCTGGGGAAGGCCAGCGTTTGAGAGCCCGAGTCAGGTTTTCCGGGGATGGTAAGCGTTAGGAGAGCAGGCCCACTCACCCAGCCCCTCTGCAGACAGGACGCTGTGTGGCCACTTCCCTCCAACCGCCGCCGTCCCAGGTGGGCCAGTGCGGTCCACTGGGCGAGCCCTCACTGACTCTCCTTGATCTGCCGCAGCTGTGGGCAGGAAGGAGCCGCACCTACTTTACAGTCACAGATGTGACTGGGAGCAGGCCGCTCGGAGTCCTCAGTCCTCTCCCGGCCTCTCTCCTCTCTTCCACCCTGGCCCAGGGGCTGTATCCAGCTCCCTCCTCCTGCAACGGCCCCCCCCTTCCTTCCCCCCACCCCCAGACTCCTCCTTCTCTCACCTCTTCCCTCTTGCCTCTGTGGCATGAAGTGTTAGTGACGGGGAAGCACCAGGAGAAGGGAAAGACCTTTAAAATCGTCCGTTTCATGTCAGGTGATGCAATGGCCTGAGGACGCACAGGCCCAGTGGGAGGCAAGGGGTGCCTGCCCTAGGAGGCCTGTGTGGACAGTCCTGGGGCTGGAAGGGCATTTTGGGTCTTGGGAACAGCACGAGCCTGAGTGGGCACGAGGTGGAGTTCTCACACACGGGGAAGGGCGGCCAGGCTGCAGGGAAGCCGGGTGGGGAGCACGGAGGTCTGAAGGGCCAGGCTGTGGGCACGGAGGTGACGCCCCCCACTCAGGGGGAGCCACAGGATCTGCAAGGGGGCACGACATGGTCAGATGAGCACAGAGCATCTGAAATGCTGTTAGCAAGAGAGTCCGTGCCAAGGTCTTAATAAGCCAACTGGCGGGTGTGGGAGGCGTCTGTCTTCAAGCCTTAGCATGGTGGCACTGAGAGGCCTTCCGCCTTGAGCCAGGCTAATCTCTAAATCAAAGAGCCAGGAAACTGTGGCACGGGGGGGACAGACCTCCCCAGGTCCCCGGACCAGGCGGCCCCAATTCCTCGCAGTAGGGTTTTGCTACAGAAAAGGAGCCCTCTCCTGTCGCCTTCACGTCTGTAGCTTCTGCCCCTTCCCCAGTCCCTAGCCCAGGCAAACAGGGCCTGTTCCGGCTCCCCAGCACCCCCACTGTGGTGTGGAGCCACCTGTCACAGGGAGGTGGGGAGGGACCTGCAGGGCCAGACAATGGGACACTGTTGCCGCCAGCTGTGCAGGTGCCTCCCGCCACATGTTCGGGGCCCCTGAGGAGCTGAGCCCAGCACAGGAGCCCGTGGGCGCTCACCAGACCCTCAGGTCAGGGCCGCTCTGCCCCCCGCCTGCACTCAGGACCACCCCAGCAGAAGCCTCCCGGGGTCCTGGCCATCACCACCCAGTGTCTGCTCAGGGACCCCCCACATCTAGGGCAGCTGATGCAGACACTGACCGTTGGACAGGCGGAGGAAGGCCGGTGGCCGGAGCTGCACAGTGGTGAGCACGGACGCTGAGGTCCACCCCTGCTGGGCTGGCGGGGTGCCCGGCTCCCTCCAAGCCTCGGTTCATGCTCAGATCCGCTCCGTGCTGAGCGCTAAGTCCACACCAGGCCACAGAGGCAGACAGAGACCAAGCGTGACCGACCGTGCGCTCCACGACTCACCGCCCAGTTCCGGCAGCGGACACTGCCTGGACACCGAGTGTGCTGTTTCCCATGACAACCTGGGGGCGTGGCTGCTGCTGTCCTCCTGGAGAAGTGGGATATACGTTTGAGACAGATTTATAAGTGAGGAAACTGAGGCGGAGGAGTGTCGGAGGAGTGACCCACCAGAGTTCTTAGACCTAGCGGGCAGCATTCGAAACCACAGCAGCTTGTATTCCACCAAAAGCAAACTGCCCGCCTGGAGCCCTGGGAGGGGAGGCCTCTTGAGGGGACAGCTTGGGGGGCATCTGAGCCGGACCATGGCCTTGGGGGGCCATGTGACACCTGAGTCCGGGGAGGCGAGGCCAGATGTGTGAGAGCAGGAAAGCCACACGGTGGGAGGAGCCTGTGCCAGGCTGAGTGCACTGCTGTATACTCATTATTCTAATACCATCTTGCAATACCACGCCCTGAGAGGCACCTTCCTCTCTCCATGTCTCAGAGAACTGAGTGTCTGTCACCCAAGAGAAGCACCTCCCCCAGGCCCCCACCCAAGTCCCCTCCAGCCTCTGCCTCCCAAGACATGCGGAGGCCCTCAGACTAAAGCCCTGTGGCCTAAGATCACACTCTAGGTCCTGGGGCTTTGATGCTCAGAGGGCCCAGCCAGACTTGGGGCCACACGGGCCCTCAGGAACAGTCACTGGCTTTTGTGCGGAGTCCGTCACGGCCTTGTCCACATGTCCACCAGGCCTGCGGAGCTACCGTGTACCATGAGGAGCTGGGCGGCCAGGCGCTCTCCCGCCACATCTCAGGGTTGATGGGCTGCCCGGGCAGGGTGAAGGTGCTCGGGGCCAGACGGGAGGTCCCTGGACTGGACAGAACGCGGAGGCCTGGCCTCCCTCTGCCCCGGTGGGCCGTGCAGTCTTGGACAAGCCACCTCGCCTCTCTGGCGCTCAGCTTTTCCATCCAGAACCGAGCTAAAGACCTCGAACTAAAGACACCTGCAGGGTGACAGGGCCCCAGTCACAACGCATCTGGTGCTGAGACCTTGAGATCCGAGTGGAGTCCGGGAGGGAATCCCCAGGAGCCCACTGACGCCTGGAGAGGAATGTCGCTGGCCAGTTTGCCCCAGCACCCACTGGAACCAAACCCCGACCCAGCTCTAAGTGTGAAGGAAGAAGCACTGACACCCCACCCCAGCCCCGCCCTGAACCGCGGCTTCCCACCCTGGCTCACCCCTCCTGGTCCCTCTGCCTGCTGCACCCCTGAAGCCTCCCATGTCCCCACAGCAGGGACCCCAGCGGGGGCTCTCCAGCCCTTTGGCCACAGTCCTGGCCGGGTGAGCACCATCCAGCCTGCCCGCTGGGTGCTGCGCTCCCCTCTCGCTTCTGAGAGGGGAGCTCTGATGGCTTCTACGCCCCTTTCCAGTTCACAAACTCTTGTTGCTACTAGCCAGGAGCCAGGGGAGCCCGCTGGAATGGATGGGTCTTAGGAGAGGCTTTTGAGAATGTGGCTGAACCGGTCTTGTGGGTGCTTCAGACACCCCCCCACCAAACAACCAAGCCTCCAAAAGCAGGGTCTCTGGTGAAGGCTCCTGGAGGGCTCCCTCCCACAGCCCTTGCTACCCACCCCCACCCCAAACAGCAGCTCTTTATAACTTCAAGTTCAAATACCTCATTGGTTGGAAGGGGCAAACGTGATTCTTTACACGTGCACTTTTTATTTAAAAAAAGAAACCCATTCCCTTCCTTTTGTGTCTCATGGCAAACTCTTCCAAAGAGCAAGAAAAAAATTTTTTTTCTTGAGAAGATTTCCCTTCAAGGTTGGTTAAACAGCGTCCCCCCACAAGTCAGCACAAAGTGGCCCCCGGCTGATCCCCTTCAGCGCAAACCGCTGACCGCTGACGTACCCCTAATCCCACACAAGCTGCTGCTCCTTTGGAATAAAACAGCTGAAGTGGAGAGAGAGGTAACTTCAGCCCTGAACTGCTGTGATATTTTGAGATGCGTTTCTGCGCCCCTTGATTCACATGTCTTCCTTTAAATGATAGGTCACTGGCAAGCTGTGTTATCCTGTTGATTCTTTCGGTCGGAGGATCGAGATCAAAGTATTTGTTTTAATTTAATCTTCGTTTCTGTTGGAAAGGCTGCTGTGCCCACGCCGCTGAAGGTGCATCACGAGGGGAGGAATGAGGGGTCCGGAAGGCAGGTTCCAGCAATCCTCAAGATGAGGAGCCGAGGGACTGTGGGAGAGCTGCCCAGGGAGGAAACCGAGGCCCGAGGTGCAGACTCCTAGGCCAGCAGTCAGATGGGGCAAAGGCGGGCGGGGAACCCAGAAGAGCCTTCTCCTGGGGGTGCCATTTCTTCTGCAGAAGCCACCTCAACCTTCAGCCAAGAAACAGCCAAATGGCTTCCGTGCGCCCCCACAGGGGGTTACCTGCCAATGCCTGGGCACCAGGTGCCCCCATAACTTTAAGGGATTTTTTTCACGCTGAGCTCAGTTGCAAACAAGGGAGGAGGTGTCCTCAAACCCTGCACCAGGAACCCCCTAGTGGCACCCACCTTAAGTTCCAAATGGAAGAGTCCTTCGACAACAGGAATGCAAAGTTGTCCAGCATAAATTGGAAGTTGGGCCCTCCCGTGCCATTGCGCTGTGTCTGGCAGACTCCTCTGCTCCAGTGGGTGCCGCCATCCCAGCACCAGCCAGGGACCCCCTCAGGGTCTCTGGTGTGGGGTGCTCGGCCTAGAAACCCTGCACATGCGCGTGGCACCTCTGGGAACACCCAGGGGACGTCCTGCCCACTGTCCACTGCTCCAGAGGCCCAGAAGAGGTGGGGCAGGAAGAGCAGGCTGCCCCGGAGGAGGCTGTGGTCTAACAGAAGCTCAGGGTGGCTGGAAGCCCCGGGAGCCCCGTGGGCGGCCCCTCAGCCCCAGGCCGAGGCGGGGACCTGCAGGCACAGGCACCCCGGTCGGTGCCCGCTGAGGATGGGAGCAACCAGCCTTGGCGGGGTGGGGAGGGGCGGCCGCTCCTCAGGCCTCAGAAGGGTGGGAGGAAGTCACGGAACAAACTTCAGCTGATCTTCACAGACACTGAACCCGAACGTGGAAATAAGGTTGATGGTAAATAAGCAGTTTCTAAAATCACACTCACAAACGCCTTAGACTCCTCTCTGGGGACATTTGCCCAAGCGCTTGCCAGTCTTCCTTAAGGGGGGGGGGGCTCCCTCAGATAGCCTTTGTCTCTTCTTCCAAACACAGTGTGTTTTGGTAATATCACCCATGTGGAAAGCCAGACACCCCCTGCTCTGACCCTGGGTCGCCCCTCCTGGCCCAGGAAGGGTCCTCGGGAACTTGAAAGGGAGCAGAAGGCCCTGCCTCCTCGTGGAAGATCTGGTCCACCACACGCTTCAGTGACAAGTGGCTCCCATGGACCGTGCAGCCAAGAAACGGAACAAGACTTACACAGTTGTGACCTCTCCGAGACACCTTTCCTTACTACCTGTCCTCTCCGGCACAATCCCAGCCAGCGAAAGCCACAGTGGGGAGGAGCAAGGGGAAGTGGGTTCAAGTACCCAGAAACAACACCAAGCTTGGGGGGGATCCCAGGGCCACACAGGGACCCCACATGGATCTAGCCTGACTGACTGCCAGGCTTGGCCAGTGTGGTGACGCCTGAGGCCAGACAAGCACGCGGGAGCTAGGCCAGCGGACGCTGTCCTAAGAGCGACGAAGGACTCCCGAAGGATGTTAAGTAACAAAAGACAGAGCCGATTTGGATCGTCTCAAAATTTGCTTACAGTTGTGTAAGTTGCTAAAGTCTCGTGTGTCTGGAAGGATGTGTGCATTGTCACCAGTGAAACATTTTAAAGATACGTTAAGCCAAAGGCAGCCCCGGCCCCCAGCCCTCCCCCCACACGCCCTCAGCCCCAGAGAACCCCAGTACCAGCCTGGCTTAGCCGTCCGTGTCCTTCTCTTCTACTTCGGCGTTTCCAACGCACCGCACGTGTGACTCTAAGTCCAGGCGCCCAGCCAGTGAGCAGCATAGGGATGCTCCTCCCAGCACTGTGGGGCGCGTCCCCTCCAACTGGAGCTCTCCCCCTCCCCACACGCCCGCCAGGCCGCCCAGAGCAGGCCACCTGCTCCATGAAACGCACCTGCCTGAGCCCACGTCTGTCAGGACTGGCGGGCAGGCAGCCTGGAATCGTCCCCGGTAACGTCCCCGTGTGTTGACAGAGGCCCGAGATGCCTCTGCTCAGCTCGCCTCCCGCCTCTATTCCACAGTCAAGGTCAGATTTGGGGTGCAGACCCCTGAGAGAGGGGACACAGTGACTAATTCCTTCACATGGCGTGCATGCAAGTGGCCGTCCTCAGAATTTTTCCAAATTAGTTTGGAGTGATGGAAAGTGAACTTTAGCAGCCTAAAGGGACCAGTCAAAGGTCATCAGGGCAAGGAAGCATTCAGTCAGGAAATGGGCAGAAATGTGGAAAAAGTGGCCCTGGCAAGGCTGGGCCAGGCTCCTGGGAGCTGCCCTGGGGACAGGTACTGACTAGACGCTTCCTGGATGACAGGAGGGCGAAGGCCGAGGTGGGGGGCAGTGGGAGTTGGCACAGAAGTCCAAGCGCACCAACAGAAATTCCTGAGGAAACGCTGGTGTGAGATCAGACCTGTGACTGACCCGCTGAGGGGAGAGCTCTTCCTAGTCACGAGGGGATTGGTTCTCAGGAAACAGCTCCGGAGAATGCAGGGTTGTGCAAGGAAGCCTGACCTGGGGCCTGGGGGTGGAGCAAGCGGAGGTCAGTCACCTGTCCAGCTCTGTATTTGGACTCAGTTTTGCTGGCTTGTCAGTCACCGCCCCGCCGGGGGCCAGACGTTCAGGGGAAATGCAGAGAAAAATGACCTTTCCCTCCCAAAGTCCACACATATACCACACGCCACACACATTCTACACAACTTCTATGTAGGCCCCACACGGATTTCAACACATACCACACACGTACCATGCCACTCACGCTACTTACACGCCACATGCACGGCACACACCAGGCACAGACAGCACGCACACACACTCCCCTCACACACCACACACGTTACATACACGCCCCGGCACCGGCACACAGGCACATGCCCTCAGCCTCCGCAAAAGCAGCAGGAGGGCAAGAGGGAGCCAGAGAGAGCAAGGGAAAGGCAGGAGGAGGATGGCAGAGAAGGAGGGGAGACACAGAGGGACCCCCACTCCAGGGAGCTCAGGCTGAGGCCAGGTCGGACGAGGAAGGATGGGCGGCACTCAGCCTGGGGTGGGGGTGCTGCCGTGCCTCTGACTCGCTCTGAGGCTCAGCAAGTCTCCCACCCCCTTCTCATTTCTGCCACCTTGGTAGTGAGCAGGGGCCCAAGGCCTGGGGAGCCCCGCAGCTCTGCGATTCTCCGTTTCTGTCTGAGAGCACCCCAGACATGCACGGCCCCACTGTGCGAGGCCTCTGAGAGCTGCCAGGGGTGGGCCTTGCGGCCAGGGACATTCAGGGGGGCTGGAAGGCTTTCTAGCAAGGGAAAGGAGCGTGCTGTGTCCTGCGGCTGGGAGCCCCGGGCCTGGCCCATCCGCAGGCCAGGGCAGCAGCCGCCCAGGGACGTTTTCCTAGCTGCAGACAGCCTGGCTCCAGGCCCGTCTCCCTGCGCCCTGGGCCTGGCATCCTCTGGGCAGAGCTGCGGTGCCCAGGGAGCCGTGTGGTTGGTGTTAGTAAACACGCTTTCTTGCGCCCAGCCTGGCAGGGCCTGTGGGCAGCAGGAGGGCGAGGAGCTGGCAGCTCCCACGTCTGCGCAGGCGGGCAGGCGAGCAGACAGGCGGGCAGGCCGCCCCGCACCGCCAAGCCCAGGCCCAGAATGGAGCAGCTGTTCCCGTCGCCATGGAGACGGACGAACAATGAGCAGCCAGAAATGCAGCATGGCCGCCGCCGTGCGCAGCGGCCCCACGGCCCAGCCAGCCTTGCGCACTCACAGCACAGCGCGTGCACACGATGCACTTCCGTGCGTGTCCTCACACACGCGTGGCCCGGGCCACTGCCCAGAAACAGCAGGAAGACCACAGATGAAGGCGAGGTAGAAGGGAGACAGGGAAAGGCAGGAGAGGAGAGGAGAGACAGAGGAAGAATGTGCGGAGGTCAGGGGGTCAGAGCGTCTTTGCTGCAGAGAGGAGCAAACATCTCGCTTTGGCCCCATAAAAAACGATGTTTTATAAAAGGAATCCGCTTTTCAGAGGTGCGTGTGACACCCTGGATTCTCCATAACGGAAGAAGGAAAGGGGCTTCTCATTAGCAAAAGCACCCCGGGGATCAACTCACCTTGTACCTGGGAGAAGAGCTGAAAGCCAGCCTGACAGCTTTAAGTCCCAGGAAATTGGAAGAATTTTTTTCTTTTCAAGATTGATTTATTTATGCACACAGAACTAGGGTACAGGCCAGAGGTGTGGTGGGTGAGAGGATTCACCAGGGACAGAGTGGGGAGCAGAACAGGCAGATCGAGGAAGCACACTGCTGAGGGGAACAGCGGGCGGGTCAGGAGAGGTCTGCCGCGCCCTGTGGTCACCTCCGGGGCAGGCGGGGATCAAACTCATGCGGAAGCGGCTGGAACCTGCTGCGCCACCAGGGAGGGCCTGGAAGAACGCTGTTTTAAGTGGACTTAAATCCCCTGGAGTTCCTCCTTGGAGATATTGCCAGGGGAAGGTCCAGAGGTTTAGCCATAGTCCCGAAATGGGGAACCTGAAGCCCCCCAGGAGGGCCGAGGAAGCCTCCTGTGCGTCAGAGGTGCAAAGGGTGGCATGGGGACAGGGGAGCTGGGAGCGGGGGGACTCACTAAGGGTTTTCTGGGCACTCACTGACCGAGAGGTGGCATGTCCACCCAGACTCCCAGACACTCCTGGGCCCTGCAGGACATTCGGGGCCGCAACGACCCATTTCATCTTGTGCACGGGGGTAGGGGGGTTGGGGGGGACCCACGCCGCCTCTGCCCTGTGTCCACCCATCACCCTGGGAGCCTCCACCCTCTTCCACAGTGAAACACAGGCCCAGAGCACTGAGCTCCCCGGGACACCGCCAAAGGTGCGCCAAGTTCTTGAGCCCCGGAGACGGCGTGATAACCAGTGACTTTGCCTGATTCCTCTCAGCACACATACGTGGGTTCCCAAGGAGCCTTGGAAGAGAAGACAAGGCCCCTGACCAGGGGTGACAACATCTGCTGGCAGAAGGGACACTGTGAGAGACCACGGTGTCCCCTCACCCCCACTTCCGAAGGAACTTTAGCCATCGCGCCAGTTACCTCTGAAAAGCAGTCATGGGGTCCTCACCTCGCCCCGAGGGGTGGGGTGAGGCTGTTTCTCAGGGAGTGGGGTTTTGAGAGTGAGATGTGGGGGCTGGGATGGCAAGAGGAGCAGAAGGCTCTGGAAAGCTGAATGGGCCGCAGAAAGCACAGGGACTCTGGGTGGGAAGAGGTGCCTCCCCGTGTCAGTCTCCTGGGTGGAGTCGGGTTCTAGCAGGTTCCAGCAGCCGCAGTAAAGTTCAGGGAAGAAATCCTGAGCTCCCCCGTGGCGCCTGCACGCTCACCTGCAGGGGCCACCACAGATAAAGCAGAGCAAGGGCCACAGGCGCAGAGAGCACCAGGTGAGCCGGCTCCCTGCCTGGCCTCCCTGCATCCCTCTGGACGGTTCTAGGAGACTAAGAAGCCTTCTGCACTGGCTTTGCAGTGGCAGAGGGATTTTAAACCGCGAAAGGCTCAGAGACCTCTCCCGCTCAAGAGCCACTTCGTTAGAGGAAGTAAGCCAGGCCATTCTGAGTCATCACAAAGTATCTGAGCCTCTGACGCCAGCCTCAGAGGCCTAGGCGGCCTTCCCTGGACTCTCCTGTTTCTCAAGGCCTCCCCTACCCACCAGGAGCCCACCGACCGCTCCCTCCCGCTTCCTGGAACCCTCAGCCAGGCCTCCCAGATCCCGCTGAGGCCAGGCCAGCCCAACCCCACTTATCTGAAGAGATCTGACAAGACTGCAACCCTCCCTCGGGGTATGGCCGCTGGCAAAAAAAAAAAAACGGTATGGAGCATCGTAAATAGAACTTCCTTTTAGGAAATGAGCTGCTGTAATTAAATCCCCATTCATTTTTTTTGTAACATACACACAGAGACAAATAGATCTTTATCCTTTGTAGGAAGAAGAGAAATGACGGTGGGAGACCAGAGATTCTCTGGTGTCAGGTCTTACAAGGGGCTGACTGGAGGCAGGTGGCAGGGAAGGTGGGATTCCGACAGCCAGCCCGCCGGTGGGTCCTCGGCAATGCTCTCTTCTCCCTTCACCTCAAGCCAGGGAGCTTTTACAGTTGGAAGAGAAAAGCGTTTGTTCAAACTTGGGCAGAGGAAGTGAGTTCGTCTTCCCATCCGGGGCCTTAACAGCAGAACAAACTCCGGAAACAGATGAAATTAGATTTATTTCATTTGCCTTAATTTGATTCAGTTCAACCCAAGGAATGCCAGCTGTGGGCTGGGCACTGGCTGGGCACCCGCAAAAGTGACAGAGAGAAAAGGAAGGTGGGGTCCCAGGTCAATGGCTGGGGAGCCCCCTGAGGAGAGTGCTGGGGGAGGGACCCCAAGGAGAGGTTGCATGGTGAATGGCTGGGCTCAGGTCTCAGGCTTTATGGGGGGACAGGGAGGCTGGAGCAGGCGCATCTGGAGAGAAGGGTGGGACTGTGGGAAGCGCACCTTCTGCTGAGGGTAGGGGTCTGGAGAACTGGGCTGCAAGAGACCCTGGATGTGCCCCTGGAACCAACAAGCACAACACTTCTTTCTTCACAAGGGAAAGTTTCCTTCACAAAGTCCTCAAACCTCTGTGATCTTCTATGCCTTAAAGGCAAAAAAACAACACAGAAGCACCCAGCCACACTAAAAGTGTCACCAATTGAATGGCAGGTGGAAAGCTCTAAGGTAGGAGGTGTGGGGGTATCTGGGGAGACCCAGGGGTCAGCCACCAATCAAAATTGCAAATATGTGGTCCCACAGCAGTCACAGTAGACACCCACCAAGCTCCTTTGAGATGCAAATACTTGGGCTCCCGACTGCTATCTGCAAAATCTGCCGGGCTGCAGGGCTGGGCTTTTAGTGACCCTTCAAGCTGGTTGAGCCCCAAGAAGGTGGAATCCCAAATACCAAAGTTTAATACAAGGGAGAAAGTGCTAAAGGTCATTTGAAAATGAATCGTGAAGGGCTAAGGAAAAGGCAGCCCCCTCCCCCCAACACACACACACAAAGCTACCTGGCTGCTTAAGATGCCCCAGAAGCCCCAGGAGGTGAGGCCACAGCCCACAGCCACAAGACCCCTGGCTCGGCTTGTTCAAACCCCAACTCCAAAGTGTACCAGCTGTGTGACTTTTTGCCAAGCACTCACCGTCTCTGTGCTGCAGTTCACTTCTAGGTAAAGAGGTGAACACAGAGAGTGGGGGGCGCAGAGCCCACGCCTGCTGTCAGAGGCCACAGCCTGGGGTTACGATGGGGAGCCATTTGAAATGAAGAAAATCTATGTTAATTCCCACCCTTCAAATGGATTTCAGAGTTGAAAATAAACTTTCCTTGTAGTCTTGGTTGAGCCAACATGAAACAGACCACCGCAGGGAGGCGTGTCCATGTTTTGCTTGACAGGAACCAGCCTGGGGGCTGGACGGAGACACAGCAGGTCCATTTAGTCTGGAAATCCTATGACCTCCGTTTTGTTACAGATGGTGTTCAAGAGCAGGGAAGAGACAGTACTCCCCGCTCGTCCTGCCAGGGTGCTCCCAGCACCCCGTAAGCCTCCTGGTCACTGCTGAACAAATTTCTCAGGTCTTGCAAAGAATGCATCTTGACTCAGAGATATAGTCTCTCTCTCTCTCCCTCCTCTCTCTCTCTCTCTCCTCTCCCCTTTTCTTTCACAGCCTAGAAACCAAGCTGCAGTCTCCTGTCAAGCTCACATGTGGCCGTTCCCTGGTTCGGCTCAAACCCGGCCCCCCACTCCGGGCCATGGACCCCCCATGCCCTGCTCCATAATCTGTACGGGGCTTCTAGGTAAGCGCTCTCCACCTGCCCAGAGCCCACGGCAGTGGGTCCACTTGACGAACAGGTAAACCAAGCCACCGAGCGAGGCGGCCTGGCCTGGGAGCCGCGGCCAGCCCACGGGACTCGACTCGCCCTGGTGGCTCTGTCCACGCGGCATGTGCTCGGCCCCAGGCGCCAGACCTTGCTCTTGCCCAGCTTCCCAGCTCCACCTCTGTGGACCAGCCTCGGGTCCCCTCTCTGGACGTTCGCTCTCCTGGGAGCTGGTTCCAGGAACGCCCCACCCTTCCTGCCCTTCTTACCCATTTCACAGGGACCCAAGCGTGGTTTTCACGTGGACGCGCCACTTGGCGTCTGGTGAGCACTCCCAGCTCCCCTTCCGGCCCCCCTTCTTTTTTCTAATAAGCCCGTGAGTCCATGTTCTCCCCTGGGTGCAAGATAAGGGTGCCCGGGCAGAGGAGAGCTACTCACTGCAGGAAGCGCACACCCAGCAATTTCCACTCCCTCCCCCACCCCTCCCCTGGCTCCTTCCATTTCTGGCAGGAAATTGGTGCCTCCTTCTGAAACGGTATCCCCAATCTCATAAAGGACAGGCCACTTTGAATTTCAGAAAGGCCGATGGTCACAGGAGGCCACATGCTGGCCTGCAGGCTGAGGGGAGCCCCAGGATCACCCTGCTATTCACCTTGTGTGTGGCCTGAGGCCAGACCCTCTGCTAACCCCCCCCTTTCCTTGATGCACAATGTGGGGTCTCATTCGAGGGGGGCCCTACCAGCTCCCGGAGCCTCTGTTGCCTCTGTTCCTGTCCTCAGCTCCCACTAGTAGCAGATGGACAATTTCCCTTGATTTTTCACTTTCCAGACACGCAGAAAGGAGCGAGAGGCGCAGAAAAACAGCCCCGGAGAAAGTGGCCGTGTCCCTCAGCTGGTCGTTTTCGGTGAACCCGCCTCAGCGTGGCGAGTGGCGCTGTGCTGGCTTTTCAGGAACCAGTCATTTAATCCCAACACTGCTGTGTGAAGCGTATTCCGGTTTGCACAGGGGAGGCCCACCGGTTTTCAGTTCTCCTGTGGGAAACAAAGGCCCTCATTCACGAAACCGTAACCCAAGAGGGTCGTTTCTGCCCCTACCAGTCAAAAAATGTTGTCTGGCCACGAGATCTCATCACTGGGCTCAAGAGGCAAAAGAAAGCTTTTTCTACACTGGCTCCCTTTCACGCGCGGCAAAGCCTGCGTCTGCATCTCCCTCTTTATGAATAAGGTCTCAGGTTTATTTTATAGAGAAATACATCAAGCCAGCGGCTTTAATGACAAGATAATGGACAGCCGAGGACTCTATTTGTTGCAAAAGGTTTGTGTTACAGAAAAAAAAAAGTGACTTTGCCATTTGCTTCTGGAGAAAAGACTTGGCAGCTGCCTTCAATAGCTAGCTGAGAAGTGACTCACACTTCCTTAGGACAAACTTCTACCTTATTTGCAAAGGTCCCAGAGAATGGTCCCTTGGCCACCAGAGGGGTAGCCAGAAGACATCTAATTTATGGCGCCCCGTGTTAGGATACCAGTTGATTCATGGAAGACAGAAGTGTCGTCTTCAATGGCTCCTGATATATTTAAGATAGAATTACATTCCCATGACATAAAGGTTCGCTGTCCGGCTCTTTGTCTTCCTGTCCCTTCCATTCATTCCAGAACACCTATGTGGTGAGTGGCTGGTTCTCTTGCAAGGCGCTATGGGAGGCCGTGCAGGATGGGTGGGATCGGCCTACCCAAAATCTGACACTTCGCCAAAACGGCCACAACCCTGCGGTTTAGAAAATTCGTTGATATGGAGTTGCCTGGAATGCAATAAAGACTGATGTGAAGGAGATCAAAATGCAAATAATTGCAAGAATCCCCAGGAGGACATCATCACAGCTGACTCGTGCTTCCAGGAACGTTTTTGAAAAGTCAGTGGGCCTAGAAGTTGCTGGAGCAGCCTGGCTCTAGAACATTCTATGAAGATGGAAATATCTTCTCTCCAGAACAACACGGCAGCCCTCGCTACAGAATGGCTGGGGGTGCTTGAAATTTGGCACTTATGATCAAGGCCCTGCATGTTATCTATTCATTTGTGAACACTTTCTGAAAATATTTTTTCATGGTGACTGTGGTAAAAAGTGCACAACAGAAAACGTACCTCTTCGACCATTTTGAGTGGCGGAAGTGTAGTCACATGTCATAAAACCATCTTGCCATTTCCAGGAACCGTTCATGACCACAAGCTGCAGGGCTGTGCCCACTAGAGGTAGGCCCACTGCTCCTCCCTGCCCAGCCCCCATCGCTGCCAGCCTGCCTCCTCAGTCCCATCTACGTGACTTGACTACTCCTGTACCTTGTAGAAAAGAAACCACACAATGTCTGTCCTTTCGTCTGACTGCCACTGCTGAGCACAACCTTTTCCACTGTTCATCCACGCTGTGCTGCTGTCAGAGTTTCCTTTTCCTTTTTTAAGGCTGAGTAATATTCTATGTTCATATCTATCACATTTCGTTGGCCCATTCAGCGGTTGCTGCTGGATTTCATTTTATCCAATTTAAATTTAAATAGCCACAGGTGGTGGCAACTACTCTGTTAGACATTAGATCTGTAAGCTTCAGGCAGGTCTGTGTGTTAGCGTGTACGTGAGTGGTGTGTGTGTGGAGAGTGCATGTGGGACTGCAGGGGGTGGATAGGTGTGGAGCGTGTATGTGGACTATGTGTGGTGTGTGGGTTGTGTGCGGAGTGTGTGGGTTGTTTGCGTGTGTGTGTGCATACAGAGAGGGAGGTGGGGTGTTTGTATATTTGTGGAGTATGTGGGGAGGTGTGATCGTGTGTGTGGCAGGCGTGAGTGGAGTTGAGGGTTGTGAAGGTATTTCTGTGTATATGTGCAGTGACTGTGTGTGGAATGTGGGTGAAGTGTGAGTGCGCGTGTGTGCCTCGATACCCTGTCAGTCAGGTGATTTGGCATGAGAAGACTTCATAGGGAAAGAATCCAGCAAGCACTGGCTCAGGCCAGGGCTGAGGGAAGACAGATAACAACTTTTTGGACAGAGACACCAGTGGTGGAAGCTGAGGGCATAAGAAGAAAGGTAGAAAATAAGGCCAGGAAGAAAGGAGAATTGGTCTAAACATCTAGATTATGCCAGCGTGAACTTACGTTTATTTGTACAATTGCAACATTATGTGCATCTTCAAATCCTTCAAATCATCATTCCTGTGATTACTTTATAAAGAATCAGGACAAATACCTGTAGGACTCCATTTGAGGAAAAATTGATGCCTGAGAAAGTTCCAGTCTGGGGAGCAGATACATTAGATGGTTATTGTTAAAGTATTGTTAAAGATATTGTTAAAGCAGAAGGAAAAATTCTTACTTCACAAAAGCGTTCCCTGGAGACATGCATTATATAGTGTGTTCCCTCGCTAAAACCAGGGTTTGATTTATGAAAAAATGCATTTGCAACTTCTCCAAGCTGGGGCCAAACACAGAGCCCTACTCTGCCCCTGCCTCGGCCTCAGCCTCGCTGTGGTCAGTTTCCTCCAGATTGGTTGAAAGAGAAGGAATAGTAGAGAGAACTCGGCTTTCAGGGGAGCGCTCTTCCTCAGGAAAGAGGCGCATCTCTGAAATATGGCTTCCCATCTGACAAATAGAGAAATGCACGCGATTTTGTGGGTCTTCCCATAAAAAGCCTCACCCAACAGGTAGTAGGTTGAAGGACACCAGAAAGGGCGGACACTTTGGAATTATTCTGTCTATAAACAACCAGAGACACACACACCAAAATGGGCAGAATACGGCCAGGATTCGAGACCTCTGTGGGATGTGGTTTAATGGTGCCAAGAGCCGGAGGTCGCGGTTTTATTTCCCTAGGGGACCCTCCAGGGGGTGACTGTGTGGTTGTAAAGTCTCTGTGCCCAGCCCCCCCAAAGGGGCTTCAGTTCCAGGAGCTGCCTATTCTCAGACTTCCCTCCTGGGACAGACAAGGCGTAGCAACACTCAGCCCCAGCCCAGCGGAGCAAGGCAACGACAAACCAGAAACCAGAAATGACGACTAGACAGGACCAGACAGCCACACGGTGCCCGGGAGGACGCCAGGCACCCATCAAGGTGCGTGACTCACATGACCAGTGTCACCGCGTGATAAAGGTGGAAACTGAGTCTCAGAAAAACTTTAGTTTCCCTAAGAGGGTAGAGAGCGAGTTCATGGTTAGAGCTGTCTCTAGTGAATCTTCTCATCTTGGGATTGTGCCCCAGTTCTTGAATGCATAAATAAGTCTTTAAAAAAAATAAAGCACTTTCTTTTCCACTTTAGCATTTGCTCCATGGACAGTATGGATATCCACAGAGCTTCTAATATTCCTACTATTCCTAGTTTGTAACCCTCAACCCTAAATTTCCCACCTTCTCCAGCTACCTAGAGCCTGCAGTTTTCTTGCAAACTGAATGGATTCCTGTTTCCAAGCATTTGTTTGTTCTTCGCATGAGCTCTGGAATGTCTCCTTCAATGTTGTCCCTTCCCCAGCCCTGCACCTAGGAATATCTCCTTCTTATCCACAGATAAGCGCCGCTTCCTCCAGAGAGTTCTCCCTCACATCGCCAACACCCATGTGTAGACTCCACTCCGGGGGCGCAGATTCTCCGGGCACAGGGCTTGACCCAGAATGGGAACCAGACAGGCTCATGACTTCCAAGAGATGGGGCCCCAGAGACACTTTGGCTGGCCTCAGAAAAGTGAATTTGCCCCAGAATTTGGATGAAGCCCCATCTCCTCTGATTGCCAGCCCAGCACGAATGGCTTCGGCCCGGAAGACGGGTCTGCTGCTTTTCCAACAGGCTGCTGGCCGCTTCACAGCTGGAGGGCCCAGGCCTCCCTGGGGACCCCTCTGGGCCCTGAGTCCTCCCTCCACCCCTCTGCAGGGGCGCTCAGAACAACTCAACATTCCCTTCCCTCTCACCCAGCGAAGCAATAGCCTTAAAGGATTCTGGAAGCTCCTGAGTGACGGTGTCTTTCCTGCTGTGTGGGTTTCTAATGGAGCAGGGAAGGCTCAGAGAAGCTGGGGGGTGGGGGGACTCTTAATCCAGGCTTCTGTTTTCATTCCTTCCCTTTCTCACTCCCAATAGCTCTGCCAGTGCCATGGCATCACCTTGCAGGGCTTTTAGGATTATTTATAATCTCATTTTTTAAGTTGAAGTGAACTTTTAAAAGTCTGCAGCTCTTTCACTCTGTTGATTTAGGCTCAGGTAGTAGTACAATCCACCACGCTGTCTTTGAAGTCATTGTCCTGAAAACATGAGTCTGATGAATCTCAAGTGGTGATGGGGTTCCTGGAAGGGAAAGTCTGTGGAGCCCAGGTCTGCAAACCTCCTACATTGGGTGTTCAGCTCCTCAAGGGGCTTGGGGGTGGGGAGGACGCCCTAGGAGGTGGGCTCCTGGGATGGGGTAACAGCTCCCTCCAGGTCTGAGTGGTGAGGGAAGATCAGGTGACAAGTGTCACCAGAGGAACACAAGTGAGTCATTAAAAGGAAATAATCTTTGGGACAGAAGAAGCAATGTTGGAATGAAAACTTGAAATGGGATGACCCTTGGTCAGAAATAAATAGAAGCAGACAAGGCAGATCTGGCCCCCGAGCGTCCTGGCAGTAAAGCAGGGCCAAGGGTCTGATCCTGGAGGGGAAATTGCAAGGAAAGACCGTGACAAAGGGAGGGGAGGCATTTCAAGGTCGGCTGGTGAGAATCTGACCCCTGGTCCTCTCCTTTATCCCACAAAGTGGAATAACAAGGAGTGGAAGGTCACTCCCTCTCTCAAGCAGAAGTGCATTTGCTGTAAAGTTACTGGAGTCTGAGCTTGGAAGGCCTCCCCCACCCGCTCCTTCCGGGACCTCCGCATGGGCTCACCTGATTTGGTAAAACCTCTCAGATCAGCTATTTTAACTGCCGTTGGTTCAGAGCACTCTCTCCTGCTCTGACGTCCTTGGCACTCCTTCCCCGGCCTTGGGTGTGGTGGTCACAGACACTTCCCATCTAGTTAAGGAGAAATCCGTAGAAAATTCCGACTCCACAGATCTAGTCTAAAGTTACTCTTCACCTTGGCAATGAGATATCGATACCAAGTTGTCAATTCGAAGGGCATTTCAGGCTCATCCCTGCACAAACGGACCTTAGCAAGCACAGTTCAACCAGGGGAGAAACTCGATGGAGGTTTCTCCAACATGCACAATGAGAAAACAGAGCTTTTTGCAAGGTCTAAATAATTTTTCTGGATGACTCATTCCTTGCTAAAGGCTGAGTGGTATTTCCATCCGCTCTATGGAGAGTGACATCACAACACTGTTGGCAGGAGGAGAGACAGCCCCCCAAAAGATAAGAGACTAGGGAGGTGTTGCAGGCCTGGATTTTCTGGGGTTTATGATAATTGTGGTACTTAGCACTTTTGTGTTTGATTTTTTGTTTCTTCGACCCTAAGTAAATGTTTCCTTTCACATTAACTTTGTTTTTATAATTTTGTAAAGAGGATTCTAAAATTGCAGAAGCCTTGGGGCCTACAAACCAGCACCCATCCTGCCCTTTGTCGGTTACAGCGCTTTCTCTCTATTCTAGAACATTCTAGGGTCCTGCTTCCAAATAGGCACTCTAGAGATACCTCACAAGGGAGTCAAGTTCATAGATGCTGACAGAGCTACAATCCTGAGCTCACTACAGCACAAAGCGGTCTCTGAAGTCCTGAGCAGGGTTTTGGCATCTGAAAGTTTCGTTTAGAATGATGGACTGGGCCCTCCCAACTTCCAGGCCCTGGATCAGGTGTTACAAATCTGGAGAGTAATAAAACATGGCCCTGCCCTGGAGAAAGAGACATGTGGTGCCTCCCTAATGGTGCAGGGGTTAAAGTCTCAGTGCTGTCAAGCCATCAACAGCCACTGCAGCATGAGTTCGATCCCTGGGCAGGGAGTGACCCACAGGGCACAGCAGACCTCTCCTGTCTCCCAGCTGCTCCCCTCAGCAGTGTGTTTCAGTGGATCTGCCTGTTCCGTCCCCCACTCTGTCTCTGGTGGATCCTCTCACCCCCTGCCCCTACACCACTGGCCTGCACCCCAGTTCTTGTATGCATGAACAAAAAAAATCTTAAAAAAAAAGAAACAGACATGGGTGTTCTTGCCCCAAAAGTCACATGGCCTGAACACACTGTCCCCCACCTGTGGAAGGGGACTCAGCTCTATGCTGTCAGCCAGGAAGCCCCTCCATGGGGAGGGATGGCTTGGCTGTTAGAAAGGCTGCCTAGGGGAAAAGTGGGGTTGGGAGTTACAGAAACAAAGGGAAAAGAGGAAAAGCAGAATTTTCCCCAAGGCACTCAGCTCTCCCACATCCCCACAGGGTATTCAGTAGCTACTCAGTGGCTACTTCTACCCTTCTGGGTAGAAGGTGCAGGTTTCAGCTCCCCTGTGGCCAGTGGGCATGAACAACTCTTGGCAAGATCACAGCCTGTTTGGTTTCTCAGTGGGAAGATGCCAGAGGCGAGAGAGTCAGAACCACAGATGTGGAAGGTTCTCGCCGCAGTCCTGGGGCTACCTGCCTGCCGCACAGCCCTCCCCTCGCACCCAGGTCCCACCGCCCCCACGTTCACCAAACCAGGTGGCATCATCTGGATGATGCACTCGGTTTCAGGTCTACGCATCACGGAACGTCACGTGGTATGAGTGATGAGTCACAGTTCCAAATAGGAATCCAGAAAATCATTACGAGTTTAAAAATCACATCCTGCTCCATGTGTTGGTTTTTCTCTCACCTGGGGACCCAGGTCACCGAGGAGCAGGGACAGCTCCACACGCATGCGCAGTAGCCACGCTTCCTGGCCCCAGGGCTGGGGAGGAAGGATGGGGTGAAGCGCAAGCCATGGGACAGGTAGAAAAGAGGGCAGGCATTGGAGGGAGCTGCCACGCTCTGATGCACCTCCGTGACGGGAACCCCTCCCTCCCAGGAGCCCCCGAGATTTTCCTGAGCCGCCTAGGAGGAGTATTCCTGAAATCTGAGGCTCTAGCCTTTCCCGTTTTTGTCCCTGGGTTCTGGACTCACTGGCCTTACAGACACTGGTGGGATGTCCCTTCCTCCAGGAAGCCTCCCGTCCTTCACCACAGGTGGGGTGTAGGTTCTGTGGGAGCACACCATCCCAGCGTTGAGCACAGCTGCTGCTCCTGGCCGCCTGTCTCTCCCCACCGGACTGCACAGTCCCTGAGGAGGACTGTCCTGCAGGCATCTGTGGCCCGAGATGGGGCGCAGCGCCTGGTACGCAGCAGATGGCAAATAAAAATCAACTTCCCTGAGGCCCTTCTTATGGGCTTGACCCTGTTCTCCATGCAGGTCACGTCCTGCAGCATGTGGGGGTTTAAGATTTCAACATGTCTTCATGTCTTTTTCAGGGACACGAGTCAAGCCCACCATCTCCCAGGCTGGTAAACTTCGGTCTCGGTTTCTGAAGTGTGTGGGGGGGGGGCTGGGGTGGGGGGGACGACCTTCTTTAATGGCTTATTGTGAGTTTATCTGAAAACAATACAGAGCTACAAAATGCAAAGCATAGGGACCTCCTTAGTTTTGCAACAGTTTAAAGCGTAGCACTATAAGCTCTCCACAGGCACTACAGCACAAGTTTGATTCCCGGCCAGGGAGGTGACCCACAGGGCACAGCAGACCTCTCCC
>NW_004567121.1:34335128-34348659 GCF_000260355.1 Condylura cristata
GGACTGCACAGTCCCTGAGGAGGACTGTCCTGCAGGCATCTGTGGCCCGAGATGGGGCGCAGCGCCTGGTACGCAGCAGATGGCAAATAAAAATCAACTTCCCTGAGGCCCTTCTTATGGGCTTGACCCTGTTCTCCATGCAGGTCACGTCCTGCAGCATGTGGGGGTTTAAGATTTCAACATGTCTTCATGTCTTTTTCAGGGACACGAGTCAAGCCCACCATCTCCCAGGCTGGTAAACTTCGGTCTCGGTTTCTGAAGTGTGTGGGGGGGGGGCTGGGGTGGGGGGGACGACCTTCTTTAATGGCTTATTGTGAGTTTATCTGAAAACAATACAGAGCTACAAAATGCAAAGCATAGGGACCTCCTTAGTTTTGCAACAGTTTAAAGCGTAGCACTATAAGCTCTCCACAGGCACTACAGCACAAGTTTGATTCCCGGCCAGGGAGGTGACCCACAGGGCACAGCAGACCTCTCCCGTCCTGCCCACTGCTCTCCTCAGCAGTGTAGTTCATCCATCTGCCTGCTGTGCTCCCCACTCTGTCTTTGGTGAAGCCTCTCACCACCCCCACATCTCTGGCCTATACCCCAGTTCTTGTATGCATAAATAAATAAATATTTAATAAACGCAAAGGACCAAAGAATAAAGAATAAAACCACACCTGACACAATGGGGTCATAGAGCAGGTGAGAAGACGGACATACAGGGCGATTCCGAGGCTAAGCAGATGCCACCTTCCACCCTTGAAGCCTTCTCGAACTGTTCCAAGTAAATTCTAGAAACAGTGAGGTACTGTCTCTGTGGCATCACGTGGCTTTGGTGGACCCGGAGATCCAGGAGGATGGTGTCGCCTTTCGGGCGTCTGAGAAGAGAAAGGTTGTATGTTATAATGATGTAGTGATGGCGTTTATTGAGGAGCCCACGGCTCTTGAGGGGCACAGAAGACCTTTCCCGTCACCTCTCCTTTGATGAGGTTCGACTTGAGCCTCAGAGGGCACAGTGTTAGGGTGTTAGGGATGTTGGTGCTCACACTCGTAGTAAAGAGAGCAGCAACCTATCACCAAACACTCAGAGTAAGACTTAAGATGTTTGTTAAGAGCGGGTAGAATATGCATCAAGGGAGCCCACGAGGGGTTTGATGAACCCCAAGAAGACAGGTCCCAGGAGGCCTTGAGGACGAGACGCCTTGGCCATAGATGTGAAAACTGGGCGATACTGGGAACAGGACAGTTAGGGACGAGGAGCTTCCAGAGGGCCCAGCAGAAGGAAAGATGGAGACTGGGAGAACTTGACTCCTGCCACAGAATCGTGTGCCAGTCGGCTCACCAATGCTGCACTGCCTTCTCTGGGTCACACGATTCTTGCTTAGTTGCTTAAAGAATCCTGAACCTAAATAGCTAACATCTAGCTGGCACTTTCAATTGCTCCAGGTACCTTGGCCTGAGGCTGCTGTTGCAAGTGCACAGGCTGTGTCCTGCCCAGAGCATGCCCGCTTGCAGGGGTGAGGAGGACTGACAGAGACGGCAATCAGCCCCCGGCACCAGGCCAGCACGGGCTGCCTCGCCTGGAGAGGAGAGGGAAGACTTTTGCTAATACCTGCACAGACGTCCTGAAGGCACCTGTAGACCTGAGGGTCAGAAGAAATGAGGAGGCCACAGGTCCCCAAAGATTTTTGGCACGCCAAGTGTCAACTGATATCCGAGCGTCAACTGATGTCTGAGCATCATCTGATGTCCCAAGATGAGCCTGCTTTGGAAAAGACCCAAACACGAAAAAACAAATAAACAAAAGAGCACTCCATTCTCAAGCAGGTGATTCTCTGGTTTTGTATGACACAGTGACAAGCATTAAATCATTGCTTGATGTCCTTGTGTTCTGAGGCCATTATAGCGTTCACGCCAAGGGCACACTCAGTCACCAGCCCTCTAGGAAGGTTCCTTCTACCCACGTCAGGGACATGAGGATCAGGCATCTTCGGATGATGGAAGCTGGAAAAGATCTCAGACATCACACGACCCAGATTTCTCATGTTACAGATAGAGAGACCCATGCAATTGTCCATTCATCACTCGAAGCTTCTCGACTGTGCAAAGCCTCGCCTAGAGGAGTCAGATCAACAAAGACAAGGGTCTCACTCCCAGGAAAAGAGATAAGGACCAAGCCCAATGATTTAGTAGACATTGTAAAAATAATTAATGACCTGACAAAACTACAAATCAAATAGGCATATTCACATGAATCTGTAGGTGTATCAAGGAAAAATCCAGAAAGATATAAGCCAACATTTGTACAGTGGTTCTTTCTGAAAGGTGGGTTACTAGTCATATTTTTCTTTCTTTTTTATACTCTATCATATTTTTCAGAATGACGGTGGTGGGGGGGAGAGTTATCTCCATTTCAGCCCAAAGAGCATGGGAAGGTCGGTGCTGGATAGGTGATGACAGGAGGGTAAACTTTCTGCAGAGGCGAGAAGGAAGGTTTTGAGGGGGAAGTGGTAGGTGGCTTTGAACCTTCAGACTAGAGGAAGGAAGACAGAACTCACAGAACCAAACAACTAAGTCAGAAGAAATCCTCAAGTGGGGCCCAGCCAAGCCCTGAGCCCCCAAAGGCCAGGCTTGGGGCTCTCCCGCTCTGTCCAGGATTGCTCACTAACCCTCCCCACACACACACACACCCAAGTGCAGGCAGGTGGCTAGGTGTTACCCAGTCACTGAGCGTTGCACAGCATGGGCCAAAGTCACACGGGACCCGGTTGCGTCTCTCTCCTCTGGAGACACCGGGCCCTTCCCCACTGACCGGATGTGGTGCTCGGCCCCGCTCCAGCAGCTCACCTGCGACCCAGGTGCCTTCGACGCGCCCATGTCCCCGCCGTAAGCATTCACCGCCAGTGAGCCTGAAGTCGCCCTCCTGCCTCTCCCCACCAAGTCTTAGTCGTCCATCTTGCCTGTCACGGCCACCTGGATGCTCAGTCCTTCCCCAGCTCTTCTCTGGGAACCGCCTGTGTTCACATCTTCCCTCCCTTCCCAGGGGTCGGTCAGTCAGTCAACCGCGGTCTGGGCTCCCCTTCCCGCCTCCTCCCCCCCCTCTGTCTCCCTCACATGCACACAATCCCCTTCCCTGTGAGGGTCGAGTGGAGTGGCCTGGTGGCCTGGAGGTTGACGTCTGCGTTAACTCTCAGGGAAGCCTCTTCTGAGGCCAAGCTCTTCTGTAACTCCCGAGACTTTGGGGAGCCCAGCAATACATAAATGGGCTGTTTTTCATTCAAAGAAATGGAAACAAAGTGTGCATTCCTGCTCCAGGAGGCACTGGGGGTCAGGCAGCCAGGCGCCTCCAGGAGCTCTGCATTGGTGGGAAGGGCACCCCCAAACTACAGCCTTCTTCAGGATAGCCTTATGCAGGAGACTCTCCAGACCCCCACCTTGCACCCCTGTCTGATTTATAATAAGGGCAGCAACTGCCTGCTGAGGAGTTTCCCCCACACACACCAGCTCCAACCCGCCTCCCCTCCCCCACACCATGCACATGCTCCATCAAGGTAATGGACCCCGCCCTTAACTGGCGAGGCATTGGGGAGACTTTGAGTTCAGAACTCAGGGTGCCCCTCCAAGAAGGATCTTCAGAACCTACAAGCTGCTACTTGCTGGGTTTCCCCTCTAAGCTAAACATATGTACACCACCTTCTCTTAAACACCAGGAAGGCTCACCTGACCTTCCATCCTCCTGGCTTTGCAAGAGAACGCACATCCCCACCCTGGGGAATGAGGAGTGTGGCCCAAGGAATGCCACCCTGGGCCCTGCAGGCACAGCCGGATGGTTTCACGGGCCAGGGCAGGGAAGGCCACAGGTAGTTAACCGCAGCAATGGGTAAAGGCAACGTCCTCTCGGCCTCCACAGAGGTCAAAGGCCCAAGTCCACTTTTAGGTACGGGGCTTGCAGCTCCTGTAGCGGAACAGAGCTCCGTGACCCACAGAACCTGGGGCCTGAGAAATGAGACCCTGGTCTGTGAGTGGTTCATGCTCACTCACTGCGAGGCTCCTCTGGAGGGAAGACTTCTGTGGAATGTTCTCCCAGGCACTCAGATCTCACCAAGCACCCTGGCGTGCTGGCCATTTGCATGGTGGAGCACGGCGGTGATGGATTGCTGAGAAGAAAAGTGGGTGTCTGCCTTGACACCCACTGTTTCCCCATCTAATCAATCTTTCACTATACAGAGAAAAAAGAAGAATCACAGGTTGAGTGTTTTTGAGTATTTCCGTGGCTGTCTGTGCGACCAGCTGAAACCCAGAGAGCTTCAGGAAGGCTAATCCCTCTCCCAGTCTGGGAAGGTTTCATGGTTTCAAGTGTCGAGGTAGCTCCTGGCAAAGACCAGAGGAGTGAAGACCCCTCAAGAAGGCCAGACTGGAAGATGGAGTCCAGCGTCATTCACACTCACATAAAGCTGTCATCATCATCATCACTGTTGGAAGCTAAGTAGAAAAATGTAGATGATGGTCTCACAAGGACCAAACCCAGATGTGGGAGGCGGGTGGGGCTAGGATGATTAACAAGCCATTAAGCCGGCTATGGAAGTTTGCAGGAGCCAGAGTGAGGTGGGTTCGAAAGGATTATCTGTTATGGAGAAACAACCCAAGCAGACCCCAAAGCCTTGAAATTCCATGAGGAGTCACGCCCCCACCCCCACAAGGACACGATAAAAGAACATTCATTGCTCAGGCAAAATGCAGCTTTGCCTACCTGCCTCTCTGCAGGTGTCGCAATAAACCTGCCCCTTTCGGATGTACATCTTCCATGCTGCCCATCTGTGCCTATGCAGACGCCTCTTTTCCCCCCTTGTTTCTAGTAAACCTGTAAATGTAGCCTTTGCTGTTCATGTCTATGCAAGTGTGTCTTCCTTAATAAACTTCCCGACGAACAGGGATACCTGCTGAACCTTCTCAGAGGGACCCGGGTGTGCGGCACCCAGCCCCGCCGTCGGGACCCTGTCAATCACCACCACCATCTGGAGGGCTCCCCAGGGCATGAGAGAAGCCCAGCGGGCAGGTCAGCAGAATGTCGGTCCAGGCTCGGCTTGGGACCTGCCCCTTCATGCTCAGCTCCCGGGGGGCCACCAGCACCCCAAGAGGAAAAAGAAAACGGATTCCTCTGACTGCGGTTTTCGAGTGACTCGCTCCAGGTCACTTTGCCGTCCCAGACCGCGAACCCACACGCTCCCACACCACACGAGGCTCTTTTCCAGCTGGGCCCACCCTTCCACCTTGCACACTGGTGGTCAGTATTGTGGGTGTTCCAGCCTCACTCCCCCACCGTCCACCGAGAGGCTTGTCCAGTTAGCCGAAAGCGAGGAGGGCAACCGTCTGCCGTGGCACTATGGGGACACAAGGGATAATCACAGGCAAACTGGGCAAGCCTGCCACTCTGGGTGAAGAGGGAGGGAGAAGACCCCCCCCCACCACCACCACCAAAGCGCCACTCCCCAACCAAGGAGCGCACCGGCGAGCCCTGAAGAGTGGAGCCCATCACAGTAAGCATTTGACGGTGCAGACTCAGTCAATTCCGGCCCCAGAGAGCCAAAGAGCCCAGCCTAGACAGGACTTGGACTCAACTGTTGCCTGGAGCCTACATTATCACGTTGAAGTTCGTCACGGTGGGCGAGACAAGTCCTCGGCGGTTGTAGCAGGCACAGCTCCTCACGGAGCGGCCCGGGAGAGTGGGCACTCAAGCTGCAGGGATGCACCCGCAAGTGCACATTGGTTCCCCAGGAGGGTCTACAAGTGAGGTGACCTCCAGGAGAAAGTTCCTCGCAGACGCAGCAGAGACATGTCTGTGCAGCCATCGCGGATGTTTAGAGCTGGAGACGCCCAAGCAAACCTCCATCTTCATCATTTTAAGGAAATGTTGGGGGAGCAGGCCTCTGGTAGAAAGATGATTTTCCCTCCGGACAGACTCTCGCATATTCAGCAAATTCGGAAGGGCCAAGTCAGTCTGTCGAAGATTTATGTTCAAGCCCAGACGCCACCGAACCGGTGACAACTGTCCACGCAGGCCCCAGCCCTGCCTACTTCACCGAAGGAATGCAGCCGATCCCAGAGCCTGGGCAGCTTCAAAGCTCAACACGCAGGGCAAAGTCCCTGTTCTTTGGCTTCGGGCTTCGGGCCAAAGAACAGTCGTGAAACCACCTCAAGGAAAACCCAAGGTGTGAGATGTCTGATATCATTCTGTCTCCACTTGAGTAACCCGATGCAAAACTGTGTGCATCTGTGTTTCCTCAAGTTCCAGCTGGGACGGCCTGTGCACACACTCGGTCTGCGTGAACTGAGAGTGGCTGGCTCGGAACACCCAGCCCGCTCTTTCACTGGTGGTAATTATTTAACAGACAGGATGGAGCGAGCGCCACACCTGGGGGCCCCAGAGCAATCAGAGGTTCGCCCCAGCCTTGAAGCCACGTCCCAGCCCACTCCCACACGACTCCAGAAGCAGCCACACGTGCGCAGGGCGTACCAAGCTAGGTCTGCCTGTATCCTGGCCTCAGACATCCCCACAAGCGCCCTCACTGCTGGCGTGCCGACGGATGGGTAGCAGGACCCCCAGACTTGCTCCCTCTAAGCACGTTCTGCCATCTGCCGCATAAAGACATTTTCATTTAGCGTGAGGGGGTGGGGAGAGGAGAGGCGGGCATGGTTTCCAATAAAATGCCCAGAATGCCCTAGTGGGCAGATGCCCAGCCATGCAGGGGGCGGGAAGAGGATGCACGGGAGACAGAGTGGGGAGTAGAACAGGCAGATCGATGACGTACTCTGCGGGGAGACAGGGGCCCACTCCCCGGTGGGGTATCGAGCTCAAGCCGCAGCGGCTGCAGACAGCTTCCTAGCGCTGCGCTTCAACCCTTGTGCCACCAGGGAGGGCCCCTCCTCCAGGTCTTCCAAGTTCTAGTCTTTCCTCACTTCCCCTCAGCTGCCCTGAGCCCTACTTCTGGCTTTGCGGGCTCCAGCCCCACCCTGCTTCAGGTGGGCAAGGAACGGGAAGCCGCCCCTTTTATGCAGAAGGCACTGAAAGGTCCCTTCCCTCCGATTGCAGGAGAGTCTGTCAGCTCCTGATTAGGCTATTGTGTTTTGAAGATGAACACAAGGAGGTTCAGAGGGAAGTGACTCACCTTCAGCCACAGATTTGGTGAGGGGCAGAGCCAAGAGGTGCACCCAGGACCCCCCCGGGAGCACTACACCCCCAACCCCCACGCACACACACACACACACACACAACCACACACACACACTGTAGCCACTCAAGGCTCCAGCCAGACCAAGGATCAATGTCCTTCCCGCCTCAGCGCTGAAAGAAGCTAGAGATTACCAAGCCCCACCTACCCCGCATCAGTGGGGCCAGGGGAGGGGCAGACCAAGCCCAGGGCTGCTGCCTCCAGCACAACTTGTCCCATCCTGCCACCCAGTCAAGGGACCAGCATTGTGCAGGGCGCGGTCCTACCCACGGCCGTCCTTGGGGAGAACCGCAGAGGGGCGTTAACACACAAAGTCAACCCTAAGAGTCTGCAGGTGGGTGAAGGAAAGGCACCCACCCCACACGCCCCATAGCCGCTGAGGCTCTCGGGCCTGCCCACGTGGGAAGAAAACGCCCCTCGGGCATGGCCCACAGCCAGTCACCTACCTGGACCGCAAGGGGACTGCTGCGTGTGTTGTGGGGTGCAGCGTCCATGAAAGTCAGTTACTCCTCAGGGTCAGAGGTTTCAGGATGAATGTCTTGTATCTAAAGGGATCAGGTAACCCTGGCCAGTGGCCTATGAAGAGACTTCCTTGACAAGTCAGGAGAACTCATAAACCATCGGGGAGGCGGGGACGCTGTGGCTCCCACTGCCCTGGGCTCCTTCTCAGGGGAGCTGTCACCCCATTCTCCAGGGGAGGAGACTACAGAGCTGGGAGGCTGAGTCCCGGGCAAAGGGTCACACGGCGGAGGGAGCCAGCCGGGCCCCACGCCCGGGATCCTTTCTGAACCAAGAGAGTAGGCTGGGGTAACAGCATTGCCTGCGTCCACCTCGAGCTGACACCCCACAGCAATTTTTCAAGAGGAGAATTCAGAGCTCACATTCATTTGTCTGCCAGGCAGCCATTTTCAAGTTTTGACAGGCCTCTATGAAGGAACAAATGTCCACAGGTTCTCTTAAAGCTCAGTCTGGTGAATTCGTTCCACCAGTAAATGTTGGGGGAAGAGTCTTTGCCTAGTGGGATTCAGACGAACCGAACGGGAGAGAGGAAGGAACCCCATCAGCAGCAGGTCAGGTTGACACACTGGGAGCCAGTGTCTGTGAGCCCCCCTGAGGTCGCTGGTAGTGCCCCCCGTTCTCTAAGAGGGGAGAGGCACAGCCCAGAATTTGTGGGTGCTGAGTCCACTGTATTGGGACCCCTTCACATCTGCCTTCTGGGCTGCTCAGCTCTCTTGCCCTGGAGGACAAGACGCTGTTTGGGGGCTTTGCGGGTCCAGAGGAGCTGTGGCAATGATCTGGGCGGGGTGGGGGGTTGGGGGGACCCTACCCTTCAGCGCCCCTCCCCCACGGCAGCTTCCTAACCCTCCACTCAAGATTACAGCCCCCCACCTCCTTCCACCTGGCCTCCTGAGTGCCTCTGGGCTATCTCCTTCGACTTTATAGCACTCACCGCCTGCTCAAATGCTATTTACTTGCTTATTGTGTTTATAAATTCCATGAAACGAGGATGGTGGAGGGGCGGGAGGTATTCTGCGTCTTTCCTTCCCTGATGCCTCCCAGGTGCTTGGAACAGTGCTTGCACCGGGCAGGTGTGAAGGAAGCGTGTGTGGGAGAGAGAGGGAGAAGTGGCCTGTCTGCAGGGTCCTGTGGAAGGCAGAGCGCGGCAGGTGGGGGCCCTGCAGGGAGGTGGAGGGGAGCAGACTGCGTCTCCCCTTGCTCTCTGGTGTCCCATCCCTGAAGCAGCAGATGAAGCTCGATGGCTTCTAAGCCTCTTTCCAACTAATAGCCTCTGATGCTCAAAACAGCCCAAATTAGGAATTGCAAAATGGCCACCGCGGGGCAAATGCAAGCCAAACGCTGGGAGCCTGGAGCTGTCCCCACATGCAGTGGGATGAGCTGACCCAGAGTCCCGAAGGGCTGGCTGCCCCGGGGTTGCCGCCTCAGGCCCGTGGGGGGCCAGCAGAGGGGCTGCTGGGAGCCTGGAGGGGCAGGACCCACGTCACTGGGGGGTCCCCGCTGGGGGGTCCCCGCGGGTCCTCAGGCCCTGCCTTCTGCATGCGGCCCTGGCCTCAACCCCTTGCAGTCTGCGGGTCCTGGGAACAGCCCTCCCGGTGTATCCCACCCTGGCGTCCAGCCCTGTCATTACAGACGCCCAGGGATGCTGCCTGAGACCGCCCCAATGCCACAGGACTCCGGCCCGGGCCGGAGGGCGCTTATGAAGGGAAACTTCACCAGGTGGCCCTGGCTCCTTCCTGTGCTGCCCATCAGCCTCCTCCCACCCCCTCCCCGGTTCCTGCACGTGTCAGTCCGTCACCAGCAGGGTGAAGAGTCATGGGGGGGGGGGGGCTCCAGCTGCCCAGGGCCTGGGAGCTGCCTAGAACAGCTCCTGTCTCCAGAGACTGGGGTCAGGAAAACCCCACTGAGGGCATGAGGTGCTGGAGGTGTTGGATTTGCCCTTCAAGGTGGAGAGAAGCTTCACTTACCTTCACTAAGGGGGGCATGTGGGGGGAGAGGAGGGGGGGCCGTCCAGTAGTGAGAAACCACAGCTGTGTGTGGTGACTGCAATGGAAAGCTGCCTGGGGAAGGCGGAGGCAGGCAGGGCAGATCAGCCCCCCCCCCTCCGGGGGTTCCCTCATGCTGGAGGGTGCTACTGACAGCCTTTCTCTTTCTGCGAGCCGGTCGTTTGGGACGAATGTGGTGGAAGTTTGCTCTGCTGGAATGGATGGGTGACCAGGATGTGGGCACATCATGGTGGGCACAGCCGGAAGGACCCCGAGTCAACTGCCATGACCCCCAAATCCAGTTCTGGTTTGCCTGGGGCGCTGTGACCCCTTCTGTAAAATGACGGTTTTCAGTGAGCTGTGCTCACTGCCCCACCTCAGGGCTGACTTAACCACTTCTGAGGTAGAGCAGTTTCTCAGTCCCAAAGCTGCTCTTGGGACGCAGAGATGTCTTGCAGTCTTGAATGAAGGGTTCGATTCCTCCTGATTATTTTATAGATAATTGCAGCTATCTTTTCCTCAGCTAGCCAGGAAAGCGAGGTAAGCGGTATTTTACTTTAGTATTATTCTTTTTATACATATTAAATGTGATTTTAACACATATTTTTGATCTGAAGAATGCAAAACTTTTTATAGGACTAAAAAATTTAATAGAAACCAGCAATGAAAAACAAGAGATCATATGTAGGAGAGAATGAACATCTGATAGGAAGAATAGAGCACAGAAGTTGAGAAGTTGGCTCTGAGCTCCCTAGCAGCCAGAGCAAAAAAAAATTAAAATGCAATCTGATAGGAAGCGTAATTTAGGGCCTCATGCTTTTCAGCAACTCTCCTCCTCCGTGATTGAGTTCTATGTCATCTGAACACTAGGCAGGAATATATAGGCACAAGTAGAAAATTGGGCTGAATGAGCTGGGCTTCAAGGATCTCAGGGCTCAATTACTGAGCTTGTGACTGTCTTGGCTTATAGTCAGGCTGCACAGAAGCTAGTGAGTGGGTCCTGGAAGCGCCATGGACAGGAAAGGCTTCTGGAACAATTCAAAAAGGACTTCTGAAGAGGGCTCATTACTGTCTAGTGTGTGGGTGGGGGCAGCTGATAAGATTTCAGAATAGAGGATTTTCAAGATGCTCAGACCCTCAGAAATATCCAGGGCAGCGCTACCAACCTCAGATCTGGCAGGCAACTATACCCTGGCATTCAGAAGACCCCAGGCTCTAATTCCCCCGTCTTTCATAAATAACCCAGGCAGAGACATCCAGGCAGCCTAGGAAAGCAAAGACCTTTCACCATACGCAGGTTTTCTTCTCAGCACAGCAAGTCTTTTTCAGTTCAGAGCTAGAGCTGAAAAATCCCAGATGAACAAAACTTGAGAGCTAATCAAGTACCACCGTCCGGCCCAGAGTAATAGTGAGCTCACCTGGGGCAGAGCAGCGCAAGCCAGACCAGCACCCCCAAAGGGACACT
The DNA here is from genome assembly GCF_000260355.1 of Condylura cristata. NCBI lineage: Eukaryota > Metazoa > Chordata > Mammalia > Eulipotyphla > Talpidae > Condylura > Condylura cristata. Next base: position 34,346,309 of record NW_004567121.1, read on the forward strand.
CAGAAGTCTCTTCTCCACTCAGCTGTACCTCCAGCCTGCTGGCCTGGCTCCCCCAGAACTGCCCAAGTGGTTCCGGATTCCCAGGGCAGCCGAGGAGCCCCGAACGGGCGATGTGGCAACGCAGCCACGAAACGGATGCAGCAGTGGGTTGGGGCCGCACGGGGAACATTTCCCAAGTTACTTTACGCATCCTTGGGGGACTCACCGGCAGGGACCCGCTTCCTCTGCACACTCCGTCATCACACTCCGTCATCACAGAGCGTCACACCTCGCTCTGGTTCCAGTAAATATTTAGAACACATGCCTCCTGGAGATGAAGTTCACTCGGCACCAAAATAAAGAGCTGCCCACCAGCGGGCAAGCCACGAGCCACACCACACAGAGCCAGATGACAGTTTATTACTGCGCATTCTAAAGGGTTGGTTGACGGGGCACCCTAGCTTAGCACCATCAATGTCAGTCCATGTGGAGATGCTTTGCCACTAGGGCTGCTCTCGCTGCAATGCACAGCCAGCCACCTGCAGCCGCCTCTGGGAGGTGCCTGACTCCCCCGAATTTCCTTCCTTGCTCCGGTGGAGAAACAGTGCCTCCCCAGTGGGGTCTGCACAAGCTCTCAGCCAGCTGTGAATGGAAAACAAGTCCCCCTGTATAAATTATGTACTATTTATGGTTGTTGCTTAAAGGAGAGTTGAACTAACACTACTATGGAAAGAGAAAGTTGCATCATTTAATTGCTATTTATTTTCATAAACATGAGGTATTTCAAAGTGCTATAAGATGCAGCACTAAATATATACATTTTGAAGAAATTAAACACAGAACTTTGCATTTACCCAGTTCTATGCACCAAACATAAACAAATACATTAACAGGAAGAAACAGGCTAGGAAAAAGGCATATATATATAGTAAATTTCTTTACAAAAGTTTCTTAGTTCAAAAAGTGATAAAGTAATATCTACTCAAAACTTTCACAACTCATTTTCATACGAAAATATAAGTATCAAATTTAGTTATGTATCAGCATCATACTAAAGTATACAGGCAGTGTAAGAATTAGTACAGTACATAACAGAGATTAACAATATATTTGTATACAAAACATGCTCCTCAAACATTGAGGTATTACAGTACTTAGGTGTGAACTTCCAGTCTAATACTGGCTGCGACAGCCACCTCTCCTTACCCAGGACGCCCGCAAAGGCGGTGTATCAGTGGTATTTACAGAAATGTTCCCCGGGGGGTATCAAGTGGCAAACCCCTTACGTGGCATCTGCTGGAACTTAAGCACCATTTTTAAAAGAAGGAATGACGTTCTGTGGTTTGGAAACTTGGAACAAGCAAGGTGACTTCCGCAGCCCCGGAGGCTCCCGACGGTCACCGACTGGACCGGTGTCTCGGAGGCGCCAGGGAGGCGCCCCGGGCTCTGGGCCCCGGCCCCAGGTCCTGGCGGAACCCTCACTGTCCTGCTCCCCGCCCGGCTCCAAACTCCACGGGGGAAAGAGGGGACCGATTTGAAAGTAAACCAACATTCTTAATGTCAACACAATGTTTGTTAAAAAAAAAAAAAAAAAATCAAAATGTGCAAAGTGGCAGCGACTCCCCGGTTGTGAGAAGCGTCTAGCAAGTCCGAGCGTGTTCGATTTTCTTGAGCAACTGCTTCTGCCGCGCCTGCAGCTTCTCCTTCTCCAGCAACAGCTGGTGCTCCTCGGCCTGCAGGGAGTGGACGTACTCGGTGGCCTTTTTCAAAATGACCACCTTGGCGGCCTTGTCGTTCTTCACCAGCTCTGGCACGTGGTCCCTGAGCGTGAGGAAGCTGGAGCGCAGGTCGTTCCGGCGCTGGCGCTCCAGAATGTTGTGGTTCCGGCGCCGCTCGCTGTCCTCGGAGTCGGAGTTGCGGGGGCTCAGGCTCTTGGCCTTGGGGGGGACGGCGCTCTTGAGGGGCCGCGGGGACGCCTCACTCTTCATCTTTTTCTGGGGCGGCGCGTCCTCGCTCTCCACGTAGGGGGACGGGGCGGCGTAGTTGTGCTGCTGGTGGATGGGTGCGCAGCGCTTGAGGATCAGCTCCCCGGGCGGGGCCCTCCCTGGCCCCAGGGCGGCGCTCTTGGGGCGCACGGTGATGGTGAAGGTGGTGACCGCCTTGCTGTTGGAGGTGGAGCGCCGCTTCTCCACCGTCACCACGTCAATCTCCTCCTCTTCGTCTTCCTCTTCATCATCATCGTCATCTTGGAGAACAAGAAGGAGAGTTACACTCGTGGGGAGATACATATGAATCGAAACAGACTGAATTATACGAGTATGGAGGCTACATACACCAACATACATAGTCTCCCTAGTATGGAGGCTACATAC
>NW_004567121.1:34348844-34350810 GCF_000260355.1 Condylura cristata
ATGCCCTCGGCACCGCAGGCCCAGCCTACTCTACTGTCCTTTTCAGCAGGTGCAAAACACAAAGAACCTGGGCTTTGGAGCCAGAGAATTCTGGCCCCACCAGGCACTAACTGCGTGCCCCAGGGCCAAGCTCCACAACCCTGGAGGCCGCAGCTCCCACAGCTGCTCATTGGGGCCACCAGTCTGTGGGAGCTGGACTGAGTTGGTCCAGCAGAGGGGGAGGTTTCTCAGGGGAGTTTCAGCGTCCTCTCTGGCTGACCCCAGACTGATTTTAAGTCTTTCTGCAATCCGAAAGAGTAACTAAAGAAGAAAAATAATTTCACGGTACGTGTTTCTGTTTTTCTTTGCAGCTAACAAAGACCAAATCTTCAAGATTAACTCATCATGCATGGGGGCCCTGACCCCCCAGAATGGATGCAGCCCTTGCCCAAGTCGCCAGGAACAGCAGCAACAACAAAAACATGTAGCATCATGTGTGCCCTCCACCACCACACTGGGAGAGAAAATTATTGTTTAAAAACGCAAGCATGAAAATCAAAACACATCTTCTCCTTGATCTGACGGAGACCGGAAAGCTAAACAATTGTGGGATTTGTTCTAAAGCCGAAATGTGAGGCTGTTCCAGTCTGTGGGTCCCTTTAAGCCAGTGTTTTGGTTTTCTGCCAAGAAGACAGCTGTTGGAAGGAAGTGCTTCCTCACCCAAAGCTGTCAAGGCGCAGACATTAAAGGGACAGACCCACTCCCAACTGGAGGCTTATCACCTTCCAGGAGCCTTGGAGAGATCCAGCCTCCATCCCCAAGGCAGATTTTCGGCTTGTAATCCACCTGCTTTCGGCAAGGTCCCACGGCCCCCAGTCCCAAGGCCAGGGCCATTCCGCTATCTATCTGGGCTGAGGTCTTTAGCGCCACAGCCCAGGGCAAGGTCTCGGTTTTAACCCCACCGCTCAGTTTCAGGGTGGTGTTCACACAATGGAGCTAATCAATGCGGGCTCCCAGAGCCCCGCATTCCTGGAGGGCCCGAGTCACACCCTCACCTCGAAGGGCACTGGGTCACAAAGCACAACTCGGATTTCCAATTAGTTCTGCAATCCCGGCTGCCAGACAGACAGAGCTGGACCCAGCAGAAGCAGCGCGGGTGAAGCCGACGCCACCGAGGCCGTGGGTACTTGCCGGTGGGCGGCCATAGGAAGGGAGGGGTGTGCCCACACCCCCAGCCTTCCCGAGACTGGCCGGCCCGGCGCCAGCACATCGCCGCCTGCTGGCCACCAAGCCAGGAGCGAGTGGCCCACCACCCACTGGGGAAGGAGGGTGCGGACAGGGCCGGGGTGCGGCGAAAACAACAACAAACCCGTGCCAGCCATCTGTGCCGTCTCGCTCAACTTCCTGCGCCCCGAGCAGGTCGTGCACCGCCCCGGTCCTGTCGGCGACCGTCCGCTGCCCAGGCCCCGCCGAAGTCCTTTCACCTCCGGCTAACAGGTTTCCCCAAACCCCTCCCCGGCGTCTTGAACCACCCAACTTTTCTTAGAATGCCGTCCCGGGGTGGGGGCGCCATGGCCTGTGTGGCTGAAGGTCCAGTCCAGTCGGACTGCACTAGGGGGCCGCGTCCGCAGGGCTGGGGGACGGGGTGAGGGCCGGGACGGGGGCGCCCGTCAGGCTGCCCACAGCGGGCGGACGGGGCTGCAGTGAAGGTGGGACTTGAGCAGCTTTCGCTCACCCCCTCGCGTGGCCCCGGAGATCCGCGGGGAGGGCTGTGACTCCCGCCACCCGCTCTACCTCGAAAACACGTCCCGCGTCCAGCGCCCCGCGTCCAGCGCCCCGCACCCCCGGCCAGACCCACCAGCAGCAACAAAGGGAGCGCGCGGGGCCCGTCCCAGGACCCCGGGGAGCGGCGGCGCCCGGCACGGTCGTTACCTGAGTCGCTCAGGGTGTCCTCGCCGGAGGTGCTGAGGGCCTTGGGGTCCCCGCC
>NW_004567121.1:34351207-34354066 GCF_000260355.1 Condylura cristata
CGCTCACCGCGCGCTCCAGCTTCTCGCGGGCGGAGAAGCCGCTCCACATGCAGTCCTGGAGGATGACCGGGTTGGGGGTGAGGCCGCCCAGCCCCCCCAGGCCGAACGCGTCCTCCTCGGCGGGGTTCCCCCACAGGTCGGCCTCGGGCAGCAGCATCATCTCGGTGGCCCAGTTCGCGTGCTCCGGGCTGTGCTCCGGGAAGGCGCGGCTGGGCGACAGCGGGGGCGTGGGGAGCAGCTCAAACTTCTTCCAGATGTCCTCCCCCGGGGGGGTCGAGTCGGGGCCGCCGAAGTAGAAGTCGTCTTCGTCCGGGTAGAAGCAGGGCTGCAGCGAGTCAAACTCGAGGTCCGGGTTCTTGCTGATCATCCCGGGCATGGTGGACGCGGTGCAGCTCGGCATCGCGCGGCTCGGCTCGCCTCCCGGCCGGCGGGGCGCAGTTTCTGCCGGCTCGGCTCGGGGCGGTTAGGGGGGTGCTTCCTTCCCGTGTGGGGCGCGGCAGTGGGGGCCCGCGCCAATCTCCGACTCTGCAACCGACAGACACACCAGACGCGGGTTGGCAAGCGGGGTCGAATGCGGGGGGCGGGGGGGTGCAGAGACAGTGGGCGCCCCCCTCGAGCCAACCCAGTCCTCGGGTCTCCGCGCCAAGCCCCCCACTCAGTCGGTCCTCCCGAAGGTGGAGGAAGTTCTGTCTCTCGCTCGCTCCCTCCCTCCCGCCTTTTGTGTACAAGCTGTCTCCGACAGGGGTGGGAGGGGGCATGCAGATGCGGGGGGTGGTGGCGTGGCTCTGCAACTTTGGAAACTGCCATTTCATTCACACTCGGCACCGCTGCCTGGGGGAGGGGGCGGCTCGAGGCTGCAGAACGCTAGCTCTCCCCAGCTCCCGGCCAGCCGACTGCACGGAGGTAGGGTCAGCTGCTCCTGGCTCCCACCCAGCGAGGGGCAGAGGACTCGGAGTACCCGCTGTCTCCCCTTTGTAAAATTGCAACCTTGGAGTGGAGGCCATAGCAGGGGCTAGGAAACTTTGCACATTTCAAGACCGAGACCCGGAGACCAACAACAGCCACCTACAGCCACAGACCTCCCCCGCCCGGGAGCCGACTCCCCTGGCCATTCACCGCTGCAGCGAGAGTCCTGCCAATAGCTGGTCTTGAACCTCTGTAAACCCATCCTCGCCCTTGCAAAGGCCCAACAGCCTCCTCTTGCTGGGAGTGGGGAGGATCCGAGCCGGGTCCCCGGGAATGTAGGGGTGCCAGCGCACGTAGGGTCCCCGGGAGAGCCGCGTCTCCTCCGAGCTGAAGCACCGTGACCCAGATTAGCACCGCGGGCCTCGCCCTGGCTAACCCCCCCCTTCCTCTGGGGGCAGGCACCCTTTGGAAAAAGCACCCCAGCTTCGGGGTGGGGGCGCTCCGGCTCAAACACCGACAAATGTTCTAGGGAAGGGCGAATTTCTTTCCGCAGGAGCCATTACAACCCCCTGACAAGGGCAGCGAGAGGATTTGGGCGGGTCTCTTTCAGTCGGGGTGCCGCTGGGGCTGGGGCTGGCTTTTCAGGGGAAACCCTGCGACGGTTTTGTTCCGGAGGCAGAAACCAGTCCCGGGGGTGCACTCCCGCGCCCGCTGCGCGAGCCGCGGTCAGGTGCAGGGCTGGCCTGCCCGCGGCGCTCGCGCTCCCCGGGCGCCGGGAGGCTTGCAGCCCCCACTCCTTACCTCCCGCCGACTGCCGGGGATTCAGAGACGATTCTGCGCCAGGGTCTCCGGGTGGCCTGGGGAGGAGGGGGGTCCTCGGGCGGCCGCAGTCCGTGCGCGCTTGCGCCTGGCTAGCGCTAGCTCGACTCCAGCCCAGTTCCCAGGAGCCCCCCGCATCCACCCAGCGCGTCCAGACAGATGACTGTCACTGGCTGCGCTTTGAAGCTCGGGGGATATTATTAACTGAAAAATCTGACACACCCGGGGGGCGGGGAGAGAAGGGGGCTGCGGCACAGACAAGGGGGAGGGAGAAGACCGAGGAAAGCAGCTTTCCCCGCCCTCTTGATTTCCATAAAAATCAGGGGGAGGCGCCAAGGCTTTCGCGCCAAAAGCCACTTGCTTTTCTTCTTTGCAGAGAGGAGGCTGCAGAGCTGGGAAGCCCCGGGTGTGCCCCTCCCGCCCTTTCAGACCCCCGGGCTTGCACCCGCTGCACTCCGCGAGCCCGCTGGCGCCAAGCGGTGCAAGCGGCACCCACCCGCCGGCCGGGCAATGGCTTGGCGCTTAAAAAAAAATTTCCGGTGGGCTCGGGGGTGTGTTTTGGGCGGGGTGGGGCGGGGGAGGACAGCCGGGCTCCTATCCCAGGCCCCCGCCTGGGCTACGTTTTGTTCGGCGAAAGGATTGCGCGGATGGGACCTGCGAGGGAGGCTAGACCCCGGGGTGCAAAATAGGTAGGAGAGGACGCACCCACTCAGGACCGAAACCGCGGGATGTTTCTAGTTTTAAATCGAAAGGAGAGGGGCGCCCCCCCCCTTGTTTGAAAATAAATAAATAACTGCGGGCTGCGAGGGTGGCGCCGCGGTGGTTTCGTCGGCCGAAGGCGACACCTCGCGGAGACCGAGCAGAAAGCGGAGCTGCCGCCCCGGTGTTCGGGGCCGGGGCGGGGGCCGCCCCGCAACTCTCGGGCGACCCTGCGGTCCAGCGCCGGCCGGCTGCTGGCTCCCGGCCCAGCCCGCGCCAGGCTCCCCCACTCAGGATGCCGCCCCGGTGTTCGGGGTCCTCGGGCCCAGGCCACAGCACCCCGCACCCCGGTGTCCCCCAGCAGACCCACTCCCGCGTCCCCCGACGGCCTTGGGGCGGCCGTCTGTGTCTTCTCCCTCGTCCCCCCCAGAGAGC
>NW_004567121.1:34354166-34360710 GCF_000260355.1 Condylura cristata
TCTCTACTCAAGAACAGTCCAGAGTGTTGGAGGGGCATGGTGACTGCTATAGTGCTTAGCCTCTCTGTGCCTCAGTTTCCTCGGCGGTGGAGCCAGTGGTGTTTCTTACCCCAGAGATTGTTTTGGGAAATGAAGTTAGGAAAGCGCGTGCCGACTGTCCTTCACATCATAGGTGTGTGAGCTATTTCCTTAGCGGCTCCCGAGACAATGGGCACCCCCTTCCAGCCCCCGTGGGACTGGCTGCCCCCCTCCTTCCCCCACCCGCCACGATCAAATCCTCCTGCACTCTGTCAAGTTCTGACGGACCTGTTTGCCAGGCGAGTGACTGACGAGTTCACAGATTATTACCCAAACCCCAAACTCCCCCTGAACAACCCCAGTCTGGGGCAGCTTCTTTCACAGCCAAACACACAGGAGGTGGGATTTTGCCTTGAAAAACATTCCTCGGATTGTTTGGGGGCCCTGGGATTGGGCTGGGAAAGCCGCTTCACCTCCCTCTCCCCAAACTGGAGATGCCTCGCATGGCTGCCATTCACCTCAGCATTCAAAGGAGTTGCGGGTGAGGATGCCGAGGGTCAGGGCCAGCGTGCAAAACGCTCAAGTATTAGCATTTGTGAAGACTCTTCCAGCCCTACCCCGGACGCCGATGGGAGGCTGGGGAGAGAGGCAGATTCTCCTCCAGCTAGGAAGTGGCCGATGAATGCCGATGAGCTGCCCTTCCAAGCACCTTTATTATTATTATTTTCCTCACATATGTAAAACACTTCACCTTTGCAAAAGCCCTTAACACCCCCACTGCTGCTTCCCCGACACCCCACCCCGAGCTCAACCGAGCCCTCCTTCCTGTTGTATTCTGGCCAGGCATCCAGGCTTTTCCTTTAGAGCATTTAGCTCCATTTGTGATTCTATAAGCCAGGGAGTGCTTAATGCCCTCCCCGCACCTGGAGAAAGGGCTGTCACCCTCACCACCTTGGGAGGAGAGAGAGGCCTCACCTGTTTGCCCAGGCGTGACACCCCCCTCCCCAGGCAAGCAGAATACCTATACACAGACTGTACCCAAGGATGTTGCTCAGCGATCTCCCCCCCTCCCCCCCCCCACAGCTCCGAAGATACCCACCTCTTCCAAGGTAGATTCTGTTTATCAGCAACAGCCAGAGAAGGAAGTATCACTCCAGAACCTTCTGGCCCCCCACAGCAGCCCAGAGAAGGCGCTACCTGTTTACCAGAATAGTGGAAAATTGTGACATTTGAAAGTCCTACGCCTATCCTTGTCCAGGACGGGTGCCCTTCATACATCAGCCCTTCGTCATGGGACAGAGTATCCCAGAAGAGGGGGGCCCGTGAAGCAGAGATCTGGCCACTTGGGTGCCGCCAAGCACTCAAATTTCCTTTCTGAACCTCAATCTCTAATCTTGTACCGCAAACCAGTAATTACCAACAGGTCTGAATCTGAAGGTGAACAGAATGATAAAACTCAACAAATATTTATTGGAACATTCACTGGAAACTGGGAAGATAAAAGACTGGACAAGCCTTGTTCGCACCGGTTCCCACTCGCTTTTAGAGAAATTTCAGATTCCTGTTTAAAAGGTTAACATGCCCTCAGATGCTTGGGATACACGCTAAGTAAACCTTGACATGGCTTGGAAGACAGGGGTCAGTTCAGAGCAGAGATGACCGAAGGCACAGATAAGAGCTTGTCTAGGGCAGAGATAACACGCCTAACCGGAGATCACAGGTGAATTTTTTGAGTAGGAAGAAGAATGTGTTGGTTTGCAAACCCTTTCTTGACTCAAGACGAAAAGCAAGGCAAACCCCCATACACACATCCTGAGTTTCCAGTCCCTAACTGGTAGGGACAAGGTCTATATCTAGATGTTTTTTCCAGATTATGAGTTAAAGATTTGCACATTTTCTCCTAGGAACTTCACCAGATTTTCCCCACTCAAGTGTGTAAGTTTTTTTTGTTGATTAAGTAATATTTAAATCCCTGATTCTTCATTTGGAATAAAGTAGCTCCCTGACTTAACCAATTGCAAATAAGTAAATAAACACCAGATTAAATGCTTACATGGAAACAGTAAGACTGTAATAGTGGAAGAAAATACAGATGGAAGTTCTTGGACCTCTAGTCCAAAACAAGGAAAGAAAAAAAAAAAACAGCATAGGATTACAATAGCAATTTAAATTTACAGTTAAAACACACCACGGCAACAGTAGTGTGACATAAAATACTAGCCTATATAAGAAACAGAGCATGGCGCGTGCATCCAAAGAGCTCCTGTTCATTGAAGAGAAAAAAACAGCCTGATAGAAATGTGGGTCCAGGATGAGAGCAGGTAATTCACTAAATAGGAAATGCAAATTGTCCATAAACATATGAAAAGATGCTCCGGCTTCGTGGAGGACAGGGAAATGCAAATTAAATCTTAAGGCGATTAACATTTTGTGGTCTTGCAGACTGGGCCAAGAGTTGGCAAGGCTGCGGGGGGCTGGCTGACGATCCTACACTGCTGGTGTTCGGCCCCAAAAGTGAAAGCAACCCCACGCTCTGGAATCCATCCTACCAGACATAATACAATCAATGGGTCAAATGTATAGCAACAGGAGTATGTGTGGCAGAACAAAAATATTGCAAGCCACCTAAATGGCCATCAGTTGGGGAATAGGTCCATCCCTGTCATGACAGGTCTATCCAGCAGAACAATGGGCAGGCACTAAGAAAGAATATGTTAGATCTCCAGGTACTGAGTCGGAAGCGGTCTGTGACGGTCGGAGAAATACGCAAGGTGTGCCTGGCATTTTGGGTACATGGGTACCTGGCTTTGTCTAAGTGAGCCCAGCCACAAATCAAGTGCAACGCACCACAAATCGGACCTGTGCTTTCCTTAAAGAATGGAACTCCACAAGTTGAGGGAGACATTCCCTCTTTATTTTTTTTTTAAGCATGGGGGTTATGAGCAAATTTGTCTTTCATCCTAGTTAGCTTTCCCCAGAATACTGGTGCTACTCCCTAGGACAGCTAACCACCCAGGGATCCCAGGGAGGAAAATATCCAGACGGGAAACCAGCAGTCATCCCTAAGACTCCCTTTCATTTCCCAGGCTTTCTCTCAGAACAAAGTGCACACCTCGCTGAGTCAGCAGGGAGTGGGTTCAAAGAGACAAGGATGGCACAGAACGGGAATGGTTTATTAGGGTATGCCAAGCAAAGCCATTGAAAGCGGATGACGTCGCAGCTGCCCAAGGCCAGACGTAGATTTTTTTTGACTTCTCAGACTGGAGGAAAACTTCACACCCAAGACGGAGAGTTGGGAGAGGGAGGGATTTACTGGTAAGGGCACATTATATGAAAACAAAAATTATCCTCATCAAATGCCAGTGGTTTAATTATGGCTTTAGAACATGAGACGTATCCAACAGGCCCTCCGTCCCCTCCAAGACACGATTTTGCTTCATTTGAAGCTGCCCAGATGCTCTCTCCACCGCGGAGCTTCGCTTACACGGGTATGAGGAGAGGACCACGGTGGTTTGAGACCACATGAAGCGCTCTGGAGATGGAAGGTGCCAGAACTTACTTGCCTTTCTTTGTGCTGAGACAAGCTGGGAAAGCGGTTGTGGGAGGCAAGCAGGTTGCCCAGGGCCCTCGAACTTGCATTTGCCAGTCATCAGAAGGGTTTGCAGGAAGGGGACCCTAGCTCAGCAGGAGCCGCGTGGGTACCGGGTAGCTGGCTCCAGACCTGGCCTGCAAATCTACTTGGCACTGCCCGTAGAAGAGGCAGGGCTTTCGACACCCCATCTTCTTTTCCGGGGACCCCTCTCCAGTGGCAGTGATTTCTTTTGTGTGAGTCCAGATTGCCTCTGCTGAGGCTGGCAGTGCTCCCTGCCAGGGGCTACGTGATAGACACTATCTCACCCGTTGACTCTTCCTTGTTAAACTCAATTTCCTTCAGTGCTGGAGACACTACCTGTAACTACACCTCCCCCAGAACCACTCAGGCCCCACCCTAGTGGGAGCCCGTTGGGGGCCCTTTCAGTTTCCTTGTGTTTAAGTGGAGACCAGGCGTAGGGCCTCCTCAATCCGCCCCTTTCCAGAAATTGCTGTGTCTGGCTTAGAAAGTCTTCTTCTTTTCTGCTTACGCAAATCCTTGCTTAAAGATTAGCTGGAGATGCTCCAAGGAGGAACGCCGACCTTCAGTCCCTAAGCGACCCTTTCCTCCAAATCTCCACTAATCCTTTGTTGCCTGTAGCCAGCTAGCCAGCTAGCAGAGCCCAGCCGGTTCTTCATCAGCTTCGTGTGTGTGTGTGTGTGTGTGTGTGTGTCCCTAACACGATTAGCTGTTCCCGAGCCCCAGGAAACTTCCCCACTCCCATCTTTATGCATCGTTCATTGCACTTGGTATCACGTACGGTGGCGAGATCCAGCTGGCCATGCCAGGCCCTCTGCCATCCTGTCCATTCAGATAGCCCACAGAGCCTTCGTCTCTTCTCATATTTGAATCTTATGAGGACTGGCAGGATCACACCCATCATGGACGCTCTTCCCTCTCCCCAGATGGTCTGCGGGGGCCCAGCGAGCCCAGTGTCAGCATCCAGTATCTGGGATGCAGGGCGGCTCCTGCTTTCCTGGGGTGAGTGCATAGTCCTTTCCCCACCAGAGCTTCTGCTGGGATGGACCCCTCCCTACTCTTAACTTGCCCATAACCCAAAGCACTTTCAGGGTCCTGGAAGGGAATCCTAGTGGGAGCCTGGGGAAAGGAGCAGGGCCTTCAAGCCAAGGCTGTGAGCCACTGGTCGCGTGGGTCACTCTCCCTTCTTTTTTATTTTTTTTTTAAAGATTTATTTATTTATTCATATGGAACCGGGGTACAGGCCAGAGATGTGGAGGGTGAGAGGATTCACCAGGGACAAAGAGGGGAGCAGAACAAGCAGAGCGACGAAGTACACTGCTGAGGGGAGCAGCGGGCGGGTCAGGAGAGGTCTGCTGCGCCATGTGGTCACCTCTGGGGCAGGCGGGGATCGAACTCATGCGAAAGTGGCTCTATAGCTTCTCAGTGCCGTGCTTTAACCCTCTGCGCCACCAGGGAGGGCCCCACTCTTAGCCCCAGCTTCTCGGCTCATGAAGTGAGACTAGTCAGTCCCATCCCTGCTTTGATAACACAAGGAGGAGATGGTATCTGTTGAGTCGGGTAAGCTGTGGGCTTCGATTGAGAAATTAAGTTGAATGTGCCTGTACCAGAGCCCAGGCAAGTCCACTTCTAGCAGCCTGCTCTCTCGTCTACAAGTAGGGATGATGATCCACCTCTTACTGCAGCAGAGAGACAGGAGATTAGAATCAAAACGAGGCCTTGGATGTCATCCTCCTTTATATTACAGTATAAACTCTGAGGAACTGTGGAGGCAAAGGCTTTCTTCTTCTTTTTTTAAATTTATGTATGCATACAGAACTGGGGTACAGGCCAGAGGTGCAGGGGGTGAGAGGATTCCCCAGAGACAGAGTGGGGAGCAGAGCAGGTGGATCCAGTGAAATACACTGCTGGGGGGAGCAGCGGAGGGTGGGGAGAGGGGGACAGGGGAGGTCCGCTGTGCCCTGTGGGTCACTCCCTGGCCAGGAGTGGAACTGGTGCTGCAGTGGCTGCAGGCAGCTTCACAGTGCTGTGCTTTAACCCCTTGCACCACCAGGGTGGGCCCCTGAAGGCTGTCTTCTCATGGAGCAAGAGCTTGAAAATGGTGCAGGCTTTACACACACGAACAGCAGAGAATTCTGGGTGGAGGCTGTTTGCAATGGACACTCAAAACCGTATTACAATGTTTATGATGGTCATATTCGCTGGCAAGTGGTATCAAATCCAAAAACCTGTCAAAGGGACAGATGGCATTCATAGCACAGAAGAGGAAACCAATTAGAAGTTAAAATTTAGGGAAAATGGGAACTTGTAAATGCTAACAAATTGTTTCAATGTGGAGGACTTGTTCTGTTTTCTGACACTGGCAAGGAAGGTTTCCTTCTGGTTGTGCGATGCTGTCAGAGTCCAAAGAAACCTTCCAGACTTTCTCTTCCAACCCCTTTGATTTCAAGCTTGCATGCCTAACCTAAGCTGTCCAGCCCATGCAGACAATTCCACCAGCTCACTTACAGGGTGACAGGTGATTTCTTTGCTGCCCCAAAATGAGAAGTAAACACTCGGCTTTGATAAGTAACTTCGAAAGGCTGCTTTTGCATTCATTCAGGGCGTCAACAAACACCTTCGTATCATTCACTTCTGCTCAAAGCACATACAAGCCAGGTGGATGACAGTAGAATCAAAGAAAAGCTGGGTGATGATACATGTGGTGCACAGTGGCAAGAGCTCTCTCTGTCTGCCTGGGGATGGAGGACAGCTCCATAGATTGGGAGACATTTGCACTATGAGACAAGAAACAGGAGTTTGCTGAGGAGTAGGAGTGGGTAGCATTGTAGTAGTCAGGGTAAGTGAGGTAATGCTGTCATGACAAACGACCCCCAAACCTCAGAGAGTTCGTCTCACAAAGGTTTATTGTTTTGT
>NW_004567121.1:34361130-34390672 GCF_000260355.1 Condylura cristata
AAAAAAAAAATTACGGTAAACTTCAGTGGGATAATGCGTCTGTGTCCCGAGTGGACAGCAATCAAGGATGGAATCCCAGGCCAGCCTTGGAAGCCATTCTGACCTTTCCCCTGAATTGCCTGTAATCCATCAAGTTCAAGACTGACTGGTATTTATCAGACCTTCTTAGTTCTCACCAGGTGTAGTCAGTTATACCAGCAACAAAGGTAACACTCAATAAACATTTGTGGGATGAATGTCTCTCTATTCTCCCGAAGCCAAACTGAATTCCCCTACATATGTAATGGAATGTCAGGACCAGCTCTCTGTGCAAAACTAAGGCGACAGAGCTGCGATTTGCAAATTTGGTTGTAGCAGCAAAGAAAACCCTTCAATAAAATAAAAAATAAGTGTATAGTAAGTCCTATTTTTTAAACAAGCCAGCAATCATATCATTTTATAAATAAGTTGTAAGTTGATAAAATTTGATTAAAAATTTTAAAAAATTAAGTGGTAGGTCTCTGGTTGATGCAGGAATAGAGGAGCCTGAAACCCATTCTCAGCCTTCTTCTGATTTCCTCTAGAGCAACTTCCTGGCATCTTTAGGATTTGCAAATGCAGCTTGAACACTACACTTGAGACAAAGCAAATCACACATACAGCAACCTCTAGCTCATGCTCATGAAACTAGTAGGAGTTTCTCTTCCTCCCGTTAAAATCTGCAGTCGTGTTTGCTCGCCTTGGCAGGGCTCAGGTGCGAGGCACTTAGTTTTACAGTAAAAGGACTGAACAGTTCACAAGAGGGACATGTGAGCTTTTAGTGGAGGGCAGAGAGAAGATGTTGGCTCCTGTAGCCTCAAAATGGCTCTCTGACAGGGCAGGGGCTGGGCTCCTGCACAGGTGGATGAGATGAGCAAGTTTCTGGCACCTTCTGGCAGAAAGAGCCCAGCCAGGTATTCTCTTCTGCAGAATCTGCTTTGGGTCCCAAGAAAGACCATCTTTCTCTCCATCTGATATTCATTCTTATAGCACAGACTCTTGGGAGGTTGGTCAAGACACCTTGCCAACTGGCTCACTGAAGACTCGTGGCCTATAATATCACCAGACGAGAGTGACAATCCATCTGTGCGTGACCCAGAGACAATCTGGGGTGGCTTCCCAGCTCCCGCTCCTAGCATTGCTGATCTGAGCCCCAGACAGCCATGGCGACTCCAAGGATGCTGCCAGAGAACCGATGGTGGCTTGTTTCCTGCCTGGAGGGTCTCACCTGGCTTCCACTCAGGTGACAGGGCTGCCAGCTAGGCAAACTTTCTAAGCATCGCCACCCACTGCCCTTCTGTCTCATTCTGCTTCTTTATTTTTTTAAGTTTATTTTATGTATGTATGTGTATATACAAGAGCTGGGGTGTAAGCCAGAGGTGTTGGGGTTGGTGAGAGGATTCACCAGAGACAGAGTGGGGAACACAGTATGCAGATCTGCTGAGGGGAGCAGCAGGTGACACAGGAGAGGTCTGCCGCGCCATGTGGGTCAGCTCCCTGGCCGGGGATAGAACTCGTGCTGCAGTGGCGACCAAAAGCTTCATAATGCTGAGACTTAACCCTTTGGGTCACCGGAGAGGCTCCTCCTTCTTTCTTTAAGACCCATGTTGAGGCCTAGTGGATTTCTGGCTCTCCGCTCACCTTTGAAGCCATGAGGAAGGGTGTGGTAGGTATCCGTTCTGTGAACTTGTGAACCAGTGAGGGCCACTGCTCCTTCTTGTGGGTGCCCTAACCACCCCAGTTCCAAGCCAGGGAGAGCCTCTCTCCAGGCGGCAGAGACAACAGCGTCCCAGGGTAGCCGGGTACCCACAGACGCCAGCACGGTGCCTGCTGTGTGCCTGCAACCCCCCACGGCTCCACTCCATGTGGTGACTTCTCAGCGAGAGCTCTCTACTGCCTAGACCATTCAGGATAGTTCTGGAATCTTTCAGGGTAGATTCAGGGTGGAATTGCTAGTAAAATGGGAATCTGTAGTGAGTCTGCTGTATATTAGAATAACGAATGTACGAGTTATTCTAATATAAGCTGAATGTTGCAGTATAGAGCCTAATCATAACATTCATAATACCTTTTGGTGCTGGGTAGGGGCGATCATCTATTATTGCTTTAAAATTCCAAGGGGAATCTTATCTCAGAAAGTTGAGGTTGTTGCATCCAACCTAAGGCAACTATTGCAAAATGGATGCGCCTCGGAAGGCTCGTGGCATAGCTTGGCTCGTTTACGCCAAGGAAGAAGCAGCCTGTTCTGGAGCATCAGTCCTTCGGAGGTGAGGAGGTGGCGGAAGTTCTGCAGAAGGCATGAGGGCTGGTGCCCAAGGGTCACTTTGCTCCCTCCTGGGGGCCACTACTGACTAAGGAGTCTGGAAAGCAGCTCTAACTTGCCCTTCCTCCACCTCGCTCCCGACCGCCCACCTCCCAGCTGGCTTTCTTCAAGACCTTTCGAACCTCAGTCCCCTCAGACTAGGCCAGCTCAAGTTGATCCCTAGTCAGGGAGGGACCCACATGGCGCAGCAGACCGCTCCTGTCTCCCCACTGCTCCCCTCAGCAGTGTGTTTCCGTAGATTCACCTGTCCTCTCCCCCCTCTGTCTCTAGGGAATCCTCTCACCACCCCTCCCCGTACCTCTTCCCTGCACCCCAGCTCTTGTATGAATCACTAAGCAAATCTTAAAATAAATAAGTAAATAAACAGTGGGGCTGCTGGGTCCCTCTGTCCTGGCAAAGTTGCTGTCGGTGCCAGCGGGGAGCTAGATGACAGAGCAGCACACGTGGCAGTGACCAGCAGCGTGGCGGGCCAGACTCCGCTCCCCAGCTTCCCCTAATGATCTTATCTGGATTATTCCCCCACCTGCTGCTTGCATCTCTGCCATATTTTACGGATGGAATGATCAGATGTTAACCTGAATTTTTCTATGCTCACCCAACTGTTTAGAACCGTAGATTCAAGGAAAACAGATTTCAGTGGCATTACCACTGCGGAAACCTCTCTTTAAAACCCCTCAGAATAACACATGTCTGTGGAGCGTGAGCTCACGCTGAACGGAAAAGCATCATAGCATTTATATACACACCTCCAGAAGGGTCTGTGCTTAGTGAAATTTTATCATCAGACGGTTGGGAGCTAGGGTATGGGAGTTATGTGAAAAGGTGGTGGACATTTTTCATGCCTTTTTCTGTCCTTTGACTTGTTTAGCCACTTGATTGCTCATTTTAAAAAAATATTCATTTATGTTGTAATATTGCTTTAGGCATTAAAATTTGAACTGGCAAATACTTCACACATGTGGTCTTGAAATACAGTTCCATAGATTGTCATACGGGTTTTTCTTACTACAGAATTCTCTAAAGACGGTAGAGAACATTCTCTCCGCTGTGGAAATGGGAAGCTACAATCCTAATTGTCTCCTTCATTGAGTCCCTGCTACATCCCAGACACATGACAGACAACGTCTCACTGATCCGCACTCCCGCCTGACAGGGTTAGGGCTTCTCATACTCATTTTCTATCTGGGGAAACAAGGCCTCGGGTCAGAGCAGGAATTGCACCCGGTAAAACCTGACTCTACTGGACCAAATTGCATTGTTCTGAGGTGCGTCCGCAGGTTCTGAGAAACCACCTGACAGTCTGCATCAAGCCTCATAAACATAGCTAGAACTTTTGTTATCTATATATGTGTGCATGAAATCTAGTTTTAGAATAAATGTCCAACGTATGATGTTAGCTGTCTTCCTTCACACGAAGACCCCCCACCCCCAGGATGTGGGGTGTACCTTCCAGTGCACTTTCTCCTAGCCCCGGTTGCACCTGCTGCGTGGTGGCAACTGCCAATGACCCCAGATTACTACGCACTTCCTATAGGCCAGCAGACATCTGGTGATGTTGGCGTCACGGAGCTGGTCTGGGAGCCCCAGCCTCATGTTATTCCTGGGGACACAGTCTGGTGGCCAGCGGGGACTCAGTTCCCAGAGGTATCTCCAGGTGGGAAAGAGGATATTGCTGTGTTGCTTCAGAAATTGAAAGAAGGAAGTGACCAGGTTGTCCATACTAGTGTTACAGGGTAGCCCAGAGTGGACTGGGCCGCCTGAATGTGGGGCCTCACCCACGCGCTCACAACTCAGTTATACTGCAGGGACACACAGAACGGTCAATACCGGGTTTATTTACAAAAGCGGAAAGGAATAGGAAACAACCCAGGGAAAGAGGGAGGGATACAAAGTAACTGGAATACCTTACAGCTAGGCTGACTGAACACACCAAGTCACGGAGCCAGGAGAGCCATTTCCCGAGTGAGAGCGCGAGATGCAAGTGCGCCCTATTTATCCCCCAAATGTCCCAGAATTCCTGCTAGCTCCGCCCTTGGGTCCCCGCAGTTCTCTCCCTGGTGCTGCTGGGAGTTGTAGTTTCCAATCATTGGAGTGGTGTGTAGGGTCCAGAAAGCTGGAGTAGGGGGTGGAGTCCACAAGACTCTGCAGAGTTCCTTTAGGACATCCTGCTCCTGAACACTGGGACAGCATAAGAAAAGCTGTGGGGATTTGAAATAAGTGACCACGGAGGACGCTGTCTTGGCAGGACCCAAGAGCCTGCCGCTGACAGGATTCAAAAAGAAACCAGCTAGTGGCAGGACTTACTGGTGGGATTTTGCAGAAAAATCAAGTCTGTGGGTCCCACTCTTGGTTGTGCATTTTTATTTATTTCTGAGAGCAGAACCTGTGGCCCCGGGGGAGAACACCCTCAACCGGCTAAGTGCTGTTGCCCAACTTCCCTCTGCAATGGTGGTGTCGGGTTAGAAAGCAAGTGAGTTTCTGAGGGATTGGATTTTAAATATCATCAATCCGTTGCTTGGTCCTAATTAATTTTGCTTGAGAACATCTGACATGTTAACAGAAGTTGCAATTAAAATTGAATGGCGGTGTGATCACCATCTCAAATATTTAAACAATGTGATTATATAATATCTATCAACAGAGTTAAAAAAAAAATACACTCAGGGAAGTAGGTGTGAAGGGAAAATAAGAATTGCTTCAGGGTTTGGAAAACGCAGTTCTCTTCCTGATGCCTCCCAGACCTTCAAGGTACAAGACAAAAAGACAAGCTCTTGCGGGCCCTGGCGCTGAATTTTGACAGTGGAGAGGGCCCCCTTGGGCCCCACACCTAGGGTAGCTGGAGCTTTAGTATACCCTCTAGCCCTCTGCTTCGATCACGATCACACAAAAGATGTTCTGTGCTTTCCCTGAAAGTCAGTCTGCGTGGGGTCCTCCCAATTACCCCCACGCCGGGCTGAAGTAAGTGTGTGTGTGTGTGTGTGTGTGTGTACGCACACACACTTATCTCATTCTGCCCAGGACAGATTTATTGACGCTTGAGGACCTCCTATGTGTTCATGGAAATGTCAGGGCTCCTTGCCTCTGGACCTTCTTTCCTCAAAAACCACATCCATCTGCTCAGAGGTCTCAGGCACCGCCTCCTGGAAGGCCCCGAGCCACAGCAGATTGCACGTGTCCAGCCCAAGCCGACCCCATGTCTGTCTCCCTGTCGTCTGCTCCCCCGCCGACGCCTCTCCTGCAGTGAGGTACCGCCTGTTACCCAGATGGGAGGAGGGTGGACAGGCTGAACTCGTCCTCTTTCTTCCTCTTGCCTCTTCGTGGTGACCCTTTGTGGTGTTATTTCTGCCTCCATCTGGGGCACACAGAAGACACCAGAATGTCCGAATCCATTTTTCAAAGGTGGACGTCCTGCCAGAGCAGATGGCGAAGTCGGCACACCAAAGTGGACCGTGCCCACCACGGCGGCCTCTCTCCAGGGCTTTGGGTTCTTCCTGAGAGCCAATAGGTCAGTGACAGGCCGGACGGAGGCCCCTGGGAGCTTGTGCCAGCACAAGCTGGGCTTGGGTGGGCTGGCGGGACACTGCCCACTGTCTGAGCAGCATTCTCTGAGGGGCCAGCTCTCCTGTCAGCCTTGGCACACGGGTCTGAGGCCACGAAAGCGTTCACTCGGAAAAATGAAAGAAGAAATCAGAAGGAGAAAAGATACGAATGGCACTGAAAGCTGGGCTGTATTTGTCTTCATAGCAATACAACCATCAAGGTCACTTTTAATGGATGGAACCCACGAGGACGAGGTGTGCAGGGCCCAGCAGACCAGATGCACCTTGCTCTCCACACCCACCTCTCCTCGCCAAGGCCCCTGACTTGGTCGCTTCCTTCTCTTCTTCTCGCTTCCCTCCTGTGGTCCACATTCAGTAACCACCCAGGTGGCAGCTCTGAGGTCTTGCAAGGGAGGAAACCACAGTCCTTGTCCTCTGGGTCACAGACCAGAGGGGACAACGTGGAGGACCCGCCCACGGCGACACCACGTTGCCGCAGACGGAGAACACCCAGAGGAGAGCGGCCACTGTCGGGCCAGCGGCGCTGGACAGGCCGCCCAGGAGTGGATGCCTGCGTCCAGGAAACCAGCACTTCAGCGTCCCGGCGGCACCTTCCGCTCACCTCAGCCGGGAGGGCACGGAACCAGGGCCACCATCTTGGCATTAGACTGTCCGCCTCGCTCTGAGCCTGGGCCCAGGTCTGGCCCGGCGCGAGGCCCATTGGCAGGCCCAGGCTCCAGCGGGCTGGCGGGGATTTGCTCTTGTCCTCTCAGCCTGGGTGTGGAGAGTGAGTCTGGACAAAGGCCAGTTCTGTGGTGAGTCATCACTCAAGAAACTACCACCTCGAGGAGGGATTCCACAGAAGCTGCCAAAGGCTGGCGGGGTGGGAGGGAGGGTGCAGTGAACGGAAGCGCGCTTGGAGGTGCCGGCGGTGTGTGCCAGCTGTGGGGGCTTCGGGATCCCCTGTGGTCCTCACTACTCAGGCCTCTGCCCCGGCCGCCGGCACACTGGCGTCTGGACCCTGGCCAGAGAGAAGCCAGCTGTGTGGGTGGCGACCCGGCCTGGCGGTGGCTGCCACCAGCCCACTCCTGAGGCTCCTTTAGGGCTCCCCCACCTCCCATGCCAGAGGCGTGCCTCAAGCCTCTTGCCACCCCATGCATTTTTGTGTTTTCACACCTCAGGGCCACCGCTCCTAGCTCTGGTGCTTGACGTGGCCGACAGGCCGCTTCAGCGAGAGCCAAATGTCTCTCTCCAGCTGGAGCTGCAACTCTCCCTGTGTCCCCGAGACACAGGACAGATGTATCGAGGCACGTGACGGTCCTCTGATGGTCGGGCCGCATGTAGTCCGTGCAGACATGCGTCTTGCTTGTGAGGCCAGCTCCGTGACAGCAGTGACCGTGTGTGACCTTTCCTCCCGAGGAAGGCCGCCCCAGAAGCTCTTTCCCTGTAAGTCTTGTAAATGACTCACTCCTACCGCGGTTGGGAATGTCCTTGACCAAGGGGCTGAGCCTTCCCTCGCCAAATTCTGCATTTCTTTTGCCTCTGCTTTCTCAGAACAAACCAGAACAGAAACAGCACCGGACGGCCAGCGTCCAGGGTGTCCTTGCAGCCGAGGGCTATCAGGGTGTTCTCCCAGCAAGCCGGGCAGGGCCACCCAGGCGTCCGACGGAGCACCCCAGGCACCGGCAGGGCCCCCTTCCGGATGTCCCACCCCTCTGGTGCTCTCCCCACAGCCGTCACACTCGTCTGAGAAGCCAGCCCGGCTTGGCTTGTCAGCGAGCACATCACCCCGTCCCTCTGCCCCGGCCTCCTAGAAAGCCTCCCTCTTGCCTGCGTTATTCAGCATCAGCATATCTATTAAAAATCCCCTCACTGATTATTTTTGCCACGATGCCAGTCACATATGGCGCTTACTTCAGGGAGCGGTGATTTGAACACAGACAGACGACAAAGCTTCCAGAAGAGAGCAGCCTACGAGGGTGTACCTGGAGACCCGGCCCCAGGCCCGGGAGGGGCCACAGGTCTCGGGACCAGCCTGGCCTAATCCTGCCTCCCCCGTATGACTGCTGTGGCCACTGTGGCTCTCCAGCGTGGCCTGGCTGTCGCCTCAGTTACTAGCTGATCACTCTACTACAAGACATAAAGAAATCAAAGGTGTCCCACCAGAAGGCATCAGGGGGCTGTCACTATCTTCACCACCTACAGGGTACCACAGGGTGCTCCGTGGCCTCCGAGGACACCCAGGACCTGTGGGCAAGGCTGACGTCATGAAAACCCTTCCCACCATCTGTTTTGTCTACTGCTGGGCACCCAGGACTTGGCACCGTTCCTGGAGTAGATTAATCCCTTGATAAATATTTGTGGGAGAGGAGGGGAAGAGAGGGAAAGGGGAAAATCTCCTTCATCTGACCACATGCACCAGAGGCTGTGAGATCCCATCAGGGAGGCCCTCCCCGGGCCACCAGACCCCTCCCGGGGTGGTGTGGAGTCTCCTGGCTGCATTGAGCCTGTCCCCCCAAAAGACGAGAACCTACTGGAGCAGCGGCCCCGAGCCCACACACCGGTGTCCCAGAAACAGCCGAAGGCAGCACGGGAGGCCGCAGCCTGACAATGAGGTCTGGCATTTCGTCACCGCAGTGCCAAAGAGGCAGCAAGCCCCCAGGGGCTAGAAGGAGCCCGAAGGGGGCCGCACAGCTGCAGAGGCCCGGATCCTGCCCACGTCTTCCTGGCAGGCTTTGGGCCTCCCGAACGGTGAGGACGTGCCCGCTGTAGTGCTCTGTCATGGCCACTCTCGGACAGGGGGTGGGAAGGCACATGGCACGCTCACCGGGGTCTTGTTCAGAGTGGGTCAGCTGGCTCCAGCTCTGGAGCGTCGGCCCCGAGGGTCTGCCTGGTGCTCCGTGTCCTCCATGCGGGAATCAGGGGGCATCTCGCCCTCCAGCCCCCTCCCCAGTCGGCTGGCCAGCCTCGAGACTCCGACTCCTGGAATGTCAGCACCAAAGTCCAAAACTACCAAGCTTATTCCCCAGGGGGCCCCCAGAGGTGGCCCAGCACGGGGTGGTGGAGATCTGGGTCCTTCCCCTTCCCCCGTATTTGCGCTGGATTTCCCTCCCACCTCAAAGCACCCCCTCCACGACCTCCCCTCACTTCTCTCGACTCCCCCGAGACAGAGTCCCCGGTGCACAGGCTCAACATGCTGCCTGCCCACCCAGGGCCTTCCCCATCTCCTGTCCACCCCTGCGCGCAGCGGCATTAGATATTACACGCGCTGCCCCTGCGCGCTGGCTCCTCCCCGTCTCCCGCTGCACCCGGCCAGAGCGCTGCGAGCATATGCCAGCCCACGGCAGGTGCTGAGGATGCTGACCGCAGGTGGCTGAGGGGCACCACGGGAGCTGTCTGAGGAACAGCGTCCCTGGAGAGGGACGCGCTCTGAAAATGGCTCAGACCCTCAGGTAAGCCTGGCACCGACCGCGGAGACTCGCCGGAGAAAAACCCAAAGACTAGGAAGGTCCCAGGCAGACGGGCCGGCCAGTGGCCTCACGCAGCTGTGTCCCGGCCAGCCGGTGCAGCTGACACGAATCCTGCTGTTCCCCACCCTCTCGAGAAGAAATACCAGCTGTGCTAATGCCCGGGAGAGGCCGCTTCAAGGGCACCTTCCTACCCCTACTGGGGGTTTGCTTTTGTGTAAGATGCCAAATTCTTCTTAGAATAAGACGGGTGAAAGTAAACGCATCGTCACAATCACGCATCTATGTGGGAACTGGGGTGTGCCTTCAAGAAGGGAAAGAGATGGGACGTGTGTGTCAAGGGCACCAGCCAGCTCCTGTCCAACGGGCCGGCCTCTGACGTTCAGGACAGCGACTCTGTGCTCGAGACGGGTCGCTAACCAAGGCCACCCAGCCGCTGGCCAGAAGTCAAACCCAGCTCGTCCACTCCCGAGCCCGTCGCGAACAAAAGCCCCTCCTCGATTTCTGGCGCAGACACGCTGGGGGGACACAGAAGAGAAGACAGCCCCGAGGACCTCCCGCTGGCACTGGGGGACATCCTGGCCCATCGGGAAGCTTTCCTGAGCCTCTCGTTCCTTGTCTAAAGTGCAACTGGTGACCCCATCCCAGCGGCCTGGGCGGGGAGTGTCTAAGCCGCCTTCCGTCCAGGACTGGACATTGAACCCTGTCCGTGAAAGAGGGCATCTACTCCCTGGCCGCTGCGTGCTTTGATGTTCTGTGACGGAGCTGGGCTCCGGGACCCTCCCTTCTGCCCCCAACACATTCCATCCTGAGCCCCGGTTGAGAGCACCCAAGGGTGGAGCTGGAGCAACTTAGGTCATAGAAGAGACCTGCTTCTGCCCAGAGTGAACACCCCGCCACCGCCAGCTTCCCTGCGGCAGAGAGCCGAGCGCACACTCAGTGGGGACCTGCCTGGGGCCTGGCCTGTGGGTGACCGCTAGCACGTCCCAGAGCACGAGAGTCCCCGGAGAGTGCCGGGACTGTGCCTAGAAGCATCCCAGGCTACGACAGAAGCCTCTGCTGCCCGGGTCCACTCCTGCTGTGGCCCAGGTAACTAAGTCATCCCTTCCCCATGCTTTTATTAAATGCCTTTTATTAAATGGCTTCCCAGATGCCACAATGGATGGAAAACTCTTGAACTTCAAAGCTGAAGGCCTGTATCACTGGCTGGGTCTCACCACTGACTTGTTGGTCAGCTTAATCTAGCGGAGCCTGTATCTCGCCTTCTAGAATATTTGGATCACTTTAACATTCACCTATCTCTTGTTGTCCTTACTAAGTGTGTAAAGAAATGTCCCAGCCCTCCCTGGTGGCACAGGGGGTTAAAGCCCAGCACCGAGAAGCTAAAGCCGCTTCCGCATGAGTTCGATTCCCGCCTGCCCCACATGGCGTGGCAGACCTCTCCTGACCCGCCCGCTGCTCCCCTCAGCAGTGGACTTCGTCGATCTGCCTGTTCTGCTCCCCGCTCTGTCTCTGGTGAAGCCTCTCACCGCCCCTGAGCCTCTGGCCTGTACCCAGTTCTGTATGCACAAATAAATAAATCTTAAAAAAAAAAAAAGAAAAAAAAGAAAAGAAAAGAAAAAAAAGAAATGTCCCATTGAGCACCCGGCCCCGGCCCATAATAGGCAGTGACTGGTGGTCATTAGACGCAGAGTGCCCCCCGCCTGTCACATAGTAGGTGCTCAGTGAAATGCGTGGCGATTAGGCTCAGAGTGCTCCTCTGACTTTCCACCCAGAGTCTGGGGTGGTGGGAAAACCCAATGGAGCTGGTGTTTAGAAACGTGACATCCCAGAATATCTGTTTTTGAGTCACATTTTTCCCTTTCCTGCAGCTGTCAAAGGCTAGGGTTACTCAGTGACTGCGGCCAGCTTTTTGGGAGATGGGTCTGTGGGGGAAGATCCACTCAGATGAAAAAGATAGCAGCCAAGCGAGGAGCCCCGTCCAGCAATTATGTCATCTGGCACAGCAGCCCAAGTGAGGGGGAATTTCCCTTGTACCTGACAATAACAGTTTTTCAAAATAAAATATGTTGAGGTTGAGAAGTTTATCTTGGCAGAGCATTGTACCATTAACTCAAGATTAAATGCATCCTGTCCAAATTCTTTTGCTACTTGTAATGGGCTTCAGGCTCTCAGCCTCCAGATGTTGATTCTGCAGGAAAGGAAGCCAATTGTTCTTTACATGAGAAGTGTCCAAAGCGGGGTGGTGTAGCTGTCCCTGTGCTCCCCCAGAGCCCCTTCAAGACCAAATCCCTCACCCCACCAGCCACGGATGGCTTCCGGCGGAGTCTTTCCTGGACACTAGCCTCGGCCGAAGGTCATCCCTGCCTCCAAGATGTGCTTCCCTCCCCTGAAGGAGCTCAATGCACTGACTGGTAGGGGCAGGCTATAAAAGGCTAGGTCCCCCGAAGAAGCACCCACACACAAGCTCCCTGGGAGACCAAGGTCCTGTTTGTAGCAGGCGTGGCCATCCAACTCTTTCTGGCCAATCTTACTTCCTCCACAGGGGTGGTCCAGAGGGCACCCCAATACTTACTAGACAGACAACCTCCAGCTCAGAGATGGTACCAGCCATAGTTGGATAAGCAGCTTCTACTTGGGAATTTGGTGCCAAGCCACTCACCAGCCAGGTGTCCAGGAGGACCCATCACTTGTCACCGGTGGGCCTGAGGGTCCCACTGTTGGGAGTTCCATGAAGACCTGGATGCGGCACCGATGGCGAGGGGGGCCAGGGTCGGGCTGGGGGTGCATGCGTGCGGTATCTCAGGTATTCGGCAGGCTGGCAGGAGGGAGGAATGAAGGTGTCGGGGACTCATGCTGAGAAGTAACTGATGCGTCTGATGAAGACAATGGGAGATGGGAGGGAGGCATCAACAAGGTCAAGTGTGAGCCCCGAGAACTTTTTGGGTAGCATATAAGCAATCACCTCCTAACCCAAAGTCAGAGAAGGCCACGTGTGAGCTCCAAGACGTAATTAAAGGTCAGGGAGAGGGCTGCGTTTCTGCTTCCAAGATGGCAGATGTCTCACCCCTGTGACTGCTATGCCAAGGTCCTGGTCCTGCTACCTTCACGCCTTCCAAGAACTCATTCCCCAGATCTCCCTGGGTTCTAACCCCACTGTCCTAGTTGGCTGAGCAGGAGCACCCCTCGGGACAGGGCAGAGGTCTGTCACTAAGGATGTTCCAAACGTGCTCCCTGCTCGGCACGTCTGGGAGAAGGCTCGGGTGTGGCTTTAGGTAACTTCTTTCATCTCATGGTCTTCATACTTGCTCTTCTCTGTAGCTGACACACTCTGCTTCTAGATTTTTCCACAGGCTTCGGCTCAAACTGCTTGCTGGGAAGCTTCCTTAACTCTCGACTCCAGTTCTGCACCCTACCGTGATTCCAGCTGCTTCTCTGCCTCAGTGTTGTCCATCCACGTCGTTTCTCTGACAGGAGGGCCAGAGCCCTGACGCCCCAGCCCAGTGCTCAGCGATGTACCATAGAAATCTGTTTGGAAGGAAAGAATGACCACGGAAGGCGAGAACGCGGAAAGGGAGCAAGGACAGAGGGCGGAGGCCTAGGTTTGCATTTGGCGACGGTGGAAAGACTTTTGGACCCGTCTCAACTCCCCCTCCTGCCTTTTCGGTCAAAGGGGATTGTGAATTATTTTGGGAACTCGATGAGATCAGAAGCCCACAGGACGCATTTTTCTCTGCCCGTCCCGCCCACCCCGCAACGTTTAGGAAATTCTCTTTACAACAGTACTCAACTCTTTCCCATGTCTGTCGCCCTCACCTGCCCCAGCCTCACCTCTCAGTTCCCTCCTGCAGGAGAGGTGTCTGGAAAACTGAAGTCACCAGATGGGAGAGCTGGCAGGACCTGTTAACAATGGCAGGAATTGCATGGCGTAGTCGCTGTGGGTACGTGGGGGGCTCTAGAGGTCTGCCCCTCGGAGGCGTCCACAGGCCGCAGGCTCTCGGCGAGGCGGGCTTCCATTCTGGATGACCGCAGGGTGATTTCCCCGGCCTGGGGGTGGGAAGCTTCCCCCAGGCACCGCCCACCAGAAGCTGCCAGCTGCTGGGCTCGGGAATTTCCATCGCAGGCCCAACTTTCTTTTCAGCCCTTTCCTCTACCTTATTGCAAATTGTAAACAGGATGGGTTTTACTCACTTGTGTTTATCAACTCATTTAAATTATTTTCGTGGAATTCTTATGGAAAACCGAACAAACACGGAAAGCGGGCCAACTAGTCAAAATCTCTGTTTTCCTCCTTAGAGTGCTCTCCAGAATTCTTCCCTTCCGCTTTTAAGCTTAAATTTTTTGGTCCCGGGGCTATTTCAGTCTAGTTCCAAAAGTCAGAAAGTGTTGATTTTTGATGACAACCAGCTCTCTTCTGCCTCCACTGAGGTCTCAGTCCCAATTCCCACCCCCAGAGGCAACTCCTGTCTTTCTTCCAGCTATGCAATAGCGTAGTACTGTTTTTTCTGTTTTTCCAGCTTTCTGTCGATGCAGCTGACAGACAACACCTTCTACAGGGTGTTGATCTGACACATGTATCTATTGTGAAACATTTAGGTTAATGACGAGAGGAGGAGCTGGTATATTCATCACCTCACTTCACACGCTTTTCTTGATAATTTTCTCTGAGATTTTGTCTTGATTTCTTGGCATGGGAACTGAGCTTTGAGTCCTTTTAGCCCCTCTTCACAACCACTCATCTACACGATAACCCCAGCTCTTCTTCCATTTCTCCGCATATAATACATGAATTTAGCTACGTGAAAAAAAACCTGTACTTACATTTTTATGCCTACAACATAAGCATATAGATTTATTTGTTTAAAGGTTTATTTATTTGTGCATACAGAAATGGGGTTCAGGCCAGAGGTACTGGGGCAATGAGAGGCTACACCAGAGACAGAGCGGGCAGCAGAGCAGGCAGGTGGATGAAGCACACTGCTGAGGGGAGTAGCAGGCGGGTCAGGAGAGGTCTGCCGCGCCCTGTGGGTCACTCCCTGCCCGGGGATTGAACTCGCGCCTAGCATCATAGTGTTGCACTTCAACCTGTTGTGCCACCAGGGAGGGCCCAAGTCCAGCCACTTTTTATACCACCATTATATTTCCTGTGTTGCCACCTGTGCACTGACCATTCCCTCGCGTAGCTGCCTCAGCTTTCCATGGCTTCATCCCTCATCTCCTCCAAGCTTTCCAATGGAACAGACAGGAGCTGGGTGGGGGTGGTCAGGCTCTGCAGTGGTGTGGACTCTTACTTTCACTTTGTGCCCCTCCTTTCGAGACAAACCTCATCCTGTCTCCAGCAATAGCTGGTGTCTGCGAGGATAACCTCCACCGTTCAACTGCTGGAGAGAGTAAACGCTCGACCTTCTGTCATAGATGTGAGTAGGCATCTGGAGGTCTAAATGCGCCTCCTGAAGACTGAATTTGTCCTCCAGTTTCAGCCCCATTCTAAATCCCCACCTGCAGAGAAACCCAGGGCCTCCAGAGAGAAGTGCTTCCGTGGACTGGGGCTTGTATCAGCTTGTTTCTAGTGGGTCCCACGGCGGACGGTAGACTTACTTCCCAGTCACTGAGATGACTCCATGTCTGCCAGCTCTAAACTGTTGGGGCGCCCTTGGCGATAGTGTCCGCTCCTGTTCTCTTTGACCTGTGGCCAGTGCCTTTGGCATTCCTCTGCACCATTTTCCTGGGACTCAGGAGGGAATGGTTAGCATGTGCACGTGAGCTGGGCTTCACTAGGAAAAGCAGGCTGAGGCCCAGCCAGCCCAGCCGGGAAGCAAGGAAGCTGTGATGGCCAGGTAGGTCGGAACCCACACCTCCGCTGACCAGAGCTGGCTGACCTCCGTTGGCCAGTCCGGACCAGCAGGAGACCGCAGAGCTACCACCGCAACAGCGCGCTGGTCTCTGGGACATGCAGAATTCATAGCTCCGACCTAGTCCCCGCTCCCCGCCACTTTGATTTGCTCCGCGTCAGAGTTTAGAGAAACAACTTTGTCTTGTCCCTCTTTTGCGATGTCACAGAAACTTCTCCTGACTTGCCGGAGCCGGTGCCAGAATCCGGCATCCTGCCTGTCTTAACAGAGGTTTGATATTAAAACCGATGGGGGCGGAACTACTCACTAATCTAGGTTTTCTGGTAGTGAACTTTAGAGGAACAAGGCCCCTTTGATCTTCGGAAGCAGGTCCAGGCTGCCTACTTGGGGCTGGGACAGGGTAGGGAGGTCAGGTGGAGGGCCTGGAAAGTCCACTTTGCCTAGCTGCAAGTTGCGGTGATTTGCATTTCAAAGCTCGAGATAAACTGCCATGGGGCTCACTGGGGAGAGGTTACTTCTCCTTCCTAATGACTCAAGAAGTCATCGTTGGCCACCCAACTGAAGCGTATCCAGGAGTGGGCTTTAGAGTGAAATCAGAGAAGATAAATTGCAGCAGGGAAGACGGGAGAGACATGGGGGTGTCAGGACGGGGGGCTGTCATGGGAGGGAAACAACAGACATGGAGCCCAAGTAGCATGTTAATATTTCACCTACGTTGGCATCAGTGTCCTTTCGTGTCCCGTGTAAGAGCACGAAGGGCCGTTGGCGATTATCTAGCAGTTCTCCTAATCCCACAGATGGAGGCATTTAGGTCCAGGAAGTCAAGTATCTTGCTCATACTAACAACTGGTGCTGGGAAGCGGGAGTGGAGGGTAGTGTCCAGCCTCCTCGTCTATGCTCTCTACTGCTGTCCCAGAACACCGGGACACTCGGCCGAGCTGGCTGGGGCTGGCCGGGGCTGGTCTGGAACCTACCGCCACGCGACCCATGGGAGGCAGATGATGGGGGAGAAGTCTAGAAACACAACCGGCCCTTCTGTTTTTCTTGGTTTGTGTTTACTTTAGAAGTTTTAGAATTTTCATCGTGACTGGGATATCAGTACCTGTCCAGCTTCGGGACTGTCTCCCCTTTAACCTAGCATGCGAATTTCTAGGAATTTATTTTCTAAAAACCACAAGATGTACACATGATTTTAGGCAAAGGAATTATTATTTCAGTTCTTCTTGATCTTTTTAAGTAAAAATTCCAGGGCCTAGTAAAGCAAGCTCTAACATATCCGTATGTTGGAATACCACATAGCTGTTAGAGTGATTTTACAGAATATACTAAAAGAAGATGAAAAGAAAGTGACATATAAATGGGAAAAGGACATGCAGCAGAAAATGGGTCATGTGTGTGTGCTAGTCCTGCAGAAGCAATAGATCCAAGAGTAGCAAAACAACTATCTATATAAGCGCATATATCTCAGCGTTTAAGAGTAGGTATCTCAAGTCATGAGATTATTGTGTTTTTTGTTTCTATAGCATTCACATTGTCTAGAATAAATTTGCATCATCTTTTGATGGCATTGAAAGCTTCAAAGCCATCTGAGTAACAAGTTACCAAAGAATCTAACAGGACACTTTTGACTGACTCCGTTAGTCTAAAAAGCTTTCGCTCGTAGATACCCCCAGTAGTTCTTTTCACCCCTCTGTGAGCTCAGCGCCTTTGCAGATGTTGGCCCTACCCTTAGATTTTTCAAAAACCACTGAACGGAATTGTTTTATTTTTCTAAATCACAGAATAATCCCTATCAGTAACAGATAAAAGAGATGGTTTAAGCTTTGAAGCAGAAACAAATCACTAGCCATTTGGCTTGTAAATTTTAAACAAACAAACTTATAAACTGCTCCCATGGGGCTGGGTGATGTCAAAACAAAGCCTGTAATGTCAATCTGGACAACCTCGGGGTGGTTTTACCTCGAAGTTCCCTACCAAACAGCAATAGGCCTTTACAAGAGGCAGGTCTGACTGTGAGGTCTAAAGTCAGCTGTTGCCAAAATAAAACCTGGCTGGCAAATATGGTGGGTGCGTGTTACGCCCCAACCAGGACTCACTGAAGTCTAGGGGATGCTTTGGCCGTAACATGAAGCAACAGGCAGACGCCAGGGCTGTCTGGGGCAAGATGGGATCGCAGCCGACCTAAGACTCTGGCTTCTCCCTACAGGCCCAGCCACCGCTTCGGCCATCCTGGTTTTGCTTGGGAAGCTGAGGTACAGACCAGGGAGGGGCTAGGGCCAGACCCCAGGGCTTGTGCCAGGCATAGGCTACGAGGATGGGCCTAAGACACTATGTGAAGTGAGACAGGCAGACACGAAAAAGCAGAGATGGCATTATTCTGCTGGACGCGGTACATGGACTCACCAGTTCCTGCAGACAGCTGAAGGGTGATGTCGGAGGCCGGGGGAGGTGGGAAGGGGCCTTCCTGGGGCCCCACAGCGCAGTGCCTCGGCTGAGAGAGTCCTGTAGAAGAATCAAAATCCTTTCATCCAAGGTCATGCGGAGGGCGCTTAGGCACTCGGGGATGGGGACGCCACCCACAGTTGCAGAGAGAGATCCCCCAGAAAGCCCTGGCATTAAATCCCAGCTGGATTACTGGCTGGACGACCCGGAGACTTACTTGATCAGTCCAAACCTCGCTTTGTTGATCTTAAATTTGGAAGGCTCATAACTGTTTCACAAGGTTGTTTTAAGCACTCAGTAGGTGCTCAATTACGGGAACCATTACTGTTACGCAGGCAGTACGTTGACGTTGCTTTTTTTTTTTTTTTTAAAGATTTATTTATTTATTTGTGCATACAGAACTGGGGTACAGGCCAGAGACTCAGGGGCGGTGAGAGGCTTCACCAGAGACAGAGTGGGGAGCAGAACAGGCAGATCTACGAAGTACACTGCTGAGGGAAGCAGCGGGCAGGCCAGGAGAGGTCTGGCTCGCCATGTGGTCTCCTCCGGGGCAGGCGGCAGGCGGGAATCGAACTCATGCGGAAGTGGCTTCAGATTCTCAGTGCTGTGCTTTAACCCGCTGCGCCACCAGGGAGGGCCAGACGTTGCTTTTTTAATTGTGGTAAAATATACAGGACATGAAACAGATGTGGATTCCCACTTTACCCACCTTCAGTGCACAGGACCTGAGAGAGCCAGGGCCTTCCCTGCAGCACCAGCCAGCCTCAAGCCGGAGCCCCAGGCCCACTGGCCACGAGGCCCCTTCCCTCCTCACCCGGCCTCTGACATCACCCTTCTGCTGTCTGCAGGAACTGGTCAGTCGTGGACTGCGTCCAGCAGAATAATGCCATCTCTGCCCCTTCGTGTCTGCCTGTCTCGCCTCACATGCTGTCTTCAGCATATGTCAGAATCGCTTTCCTCAGGGCTGCCCTGATAGCGCAAGGGTTAAAATCTCAGCGCCTCAAGCTACGGCCAGCCACTGTGGCCCGAGTTCAATCCCCGACCGGGGAGTGACCCACATGGCACAGCAGCCCGCTCCTGTCTCCCCGCTGCTCCCCTCAGCAGTGGATATCAGTAGATCCACTTGCACTACTCCCTACTCTGTCTCTGATGACTCCCCTCACACTCCCACACCTCTGTCCTACACCCCCAGTTCTTGTATGCATAAATAAAAAACTAAATCTTTAATATGCACACTACACATGTTCTTCATGTTACACAACACACTTGATGTTACACACACACACTGTGTATACTTTACACACACATGTTACAACACCCTACATTGTATATCCTCCTACATTGATTAACATACCCCAAATACCTTTATATACATGCTACACACACAGCGCACCCATATCTGTGCACTTCAAATAGACTTATACTTCTGTAGACACTCCACCTAAAACCCCCAAACTGCATAGCGCCCCGGGTTTTGTTTACCCAGGCATCCACTGAGGGCAATTTGGGTGTTTTCCACCATTGTCACTATTGTGAATAACCCTGCTGCAAAGGAGGAAGGTTGAGTGTATTCACGTCCCCTACACCCAGCAGAGCGACGGCTGGTCCACAGATCGTACTTTGACTATTATGTGGTTTGTTTACGTGTGCAACTGAGGGGCACCCAGGGACCCCAAACTGTTGAGAGGTGCACATTCTAATGACCATCCACGCACACAAAGGAGCAGACGATGAAGGCACTTTCAGGGGATTGGTGTGCAAAGAGAGAAGCGACGCAGAAGAAAGGATTTCAACTAATAGGTTCCCAGTAATATAAACTACCCAAGTTATCTACCCGTCGTGGGCAAAGGCCCAACCAAACAGCGTCAACCAAGCAGGGAACGCATGGCTGGGAAACCAGAGAACAGGTCCCAGAAAGCAGGGACCGACGGAAATGCTTGACATTCCAATATACCCTCCGGCCCACCGAGGCCAAGCTAATGGCTGCCGAGGACGCTGCCATTTCCTCTGCCGAGGGTCCGAGCGGCCTCCCCACCGGCCTCTGCCCCACGTGTTTCCTCCAAGCGTCTCTTCTTTATTCGCTCCACAGATGCCCAGCTGCGGCTTCCCCTTGCCCAGGCAGCGTGGCATCTGGGAACCATAGCCCTACGCAGCAGCACTAGTGAGGGAGGCAAGTTGGCACCCATCCACTGCACGTGGTGCTCCCCTTTGAGAGACGCAGCCTGACACGGTGCATATACATGTGTGTGTGTACACACCTCTTCTTTCATGTGTGTAAAATGCTGGACAGATTACTAAACCTTTTTTTGATCGTTTGTTTTTTAAAAGATTTTTTTATTTATGCATATGGAACTGGGGTACAGGCCAGGGGTACAGGCCAGAGGAGCAGGGGGTGAGAGGACTCACCAGAGACAGAGCGGGGAGCAGAACAGGCAGATTGACGAAGTCCACTGCTGAGGGGAGCAGCGGGGAGACAGGAGGGGTCTGCCGCGCCCTGTGGGTCACTCCTGGCCGGGGATTGAACTCCGCTAAGTGTCTGCGGCTCGATTCGCATTGCTGTGCTTTAACCCGTTGCGCCACCAGGGAGGGTCCCCTAAACATTTTTGAAGCTCACAGGAAATAGCAACTCTGTCAAACTCTACAGGAAACATAAGTTCCCATATGCATTGTGACGGTGAATAATAACCAGGTTAAAAAAACCTCAGCTGGTTGTTCCAGGGGTATAAACAGGTGACCAAAGCACTGTCCTCACAGGGAGGTCTCAGCTGCACTCCTCTCGCTGGAGCAAAACCCTGCCGTCCCAGAGCGTCCACTTCCAAGCCCAATGGGCCCCCGCTCCCTGCGGCAGACCGCGCTCCTGCTAGGTTGTGTTTCGTGATATTTTAAATGCTCATTACTCAGGGAACCCTGTGGTGGTTCCTTCTGTGAAAGCAAGACTCTGCTGGTGGAGGAAATAACAAGCTCAAAATTACTTGTAATAAATTAGGGCTTTGATGTTCTAAGTTCTGACCTCTGTCTAGGACGTCACGGCTCGCGGGAGGCTCTCACCTCCGCGGAGGGTGTCCTCTGGTGGGAGGCAGCCGCAGGGAGCCTCTTCTTCCCAGGAAGATGAACTGAATACTGCAGAGAAATAGGACTCCCAGCTCCTCCCTGCTACCAACCTAAGCTAGGTTCCACCTCCTTCCCGTCTCTCAGTTTCCTGCCCTGGAACACGGGCCTGAAGCAAGCTCAGAGGCTAGAAGGAGTCAGTAGGCGGCCAGGCTGAGCACGGGGAGGCTGTCCGGCCACCGTCACGGCTGTGTTCCTGGGAAAGCCCAGAAACCGAGTTCTAAGTGGGAAACGATGGAAACAAAGGACTTAGCCCCTGCGGTTACAGGCTTGAGGCCTCACTCCGAAGCAGCCCCCAGGTACGTGACCTCAGGCCTCACTGTTAAGCCCGGGGCCTCATTTTACTATCACAGCCGTGTGCCCCCCTCCT
This sequence comes from Condylura cristata, assembly GCF_000260355.1. Taxonomy (NCBI): domain Eukaryota; kingdom Metazoa; phylum Chordata; class Mammalia; order Eulipotyphla; family Talpidae; genus Condylura; species Condylura cristata. Next base: position 34,382,250 of record NW_004567121.1, read on the forward strand.
TTGGCTTCCGCCCTTTATGAGAAGAGTACGAAGTTCTACGAGTGAAGAATTTTTCAAGGTGGACCCGTGATCAGCATATGGAGTTCTATAGGCCGGCGCCGAGCCAGCACGGTGGCCTGACCTGGGCAGAGGTCCAGAGGGTGAGGTCGTGGCTGTGGGCGGCCCAGCTGGCTGGTGGATAAGATGCTGTCCCCGAGTCCACACCAGGTCGGTGGGCCCCGAGCTGGCGCCTTCCCCGGGTGACCCCTGTTCCAGGCCCCGACCACCCTAGCCGCCTGAAGAGGGGGCCCTAGGTCCTGTCCGGCGCTGGCTGAGACCAGCTGAGGATGGAGGAGGGACCCTGTGGGGGGCTGGAGGCCGAGCTGGAAGGGGTGCCTCTTCCAGGGAAGACTCCTGCTCGTGCAACCCACCAGCTCCTGAGTTCACTAAGATCCAACAACTCTTGTCCTTGTCATTTCAGAGCCGTGGTGCAGCGCCGGAGAAGGCACCCGCCGGCCTGGAGGCCTGAGTGGGATTCCAGGGGCAGGAAACTGGCTGGTTAACAAGCGCCCTAATCTCTGGCCAGGTGGCTGAGATTCGGGGTGCTCGGCCTACCCTCCCTCTCCAGAAGCCTGGAGGGTGGGCTCCCCAGGCGGCTGGTCCCCCACGGGGTATTCCCTCAACACTCGCTGAGAGCAGGCCAGGCCGCCCCGCACCCTGGGGTTTCCGCCTGTGAAATGGGTAGGGGGGAGCACCGAATGCCCCCGGGTGTGTTGGGTGAGAGCATCAGCAGAGAGCCAGGGGCGAGGGGGGTCTAGCAGGGAGGTGGCTGCTGCTGGGGACAGAGGGAAGAAGAGAGCGCCTTCTTTGGGGTGCACCTGAGAAGGCCCCCGCCTGAGCGGGGGCTTGAGGGGAGCCCCGTGTGGGTCATGCAGAAAGGGAGCAGCAGCCCCCAGTGGAGGGGACGGAGGGGCAGGGCCGAGGGGCAGGGCTGTCTCCTGCTGCCTCTTCCTTGCTCTCTTTCAGAGCCACGGGCCGCCCCAGGCCCTACCGGCCCTCCTGTCCCGAGGCGCCCTCCAGGCGCAGGGGTGAGAGCCCGTCCCCCGCTGCCCGCAGCCCAGGGCCAGCACAGGTGCCCAGCAGCGTTTCTCATGCTAACACGGAGCGTGTGACTCTCCCGGGTCCTGTAAACGTGCGTCCTGCAGGCTGAGGTCCAGGGCGGGCGTGAGGCAGCAGGTGGGATGCTGCTCTGGCCACCTCAGTGGACCGCACTTTGAGTAGCCAGGCTGGGGAGCGCCTGGTGACTCGAGGGGCCTCCGGCTCTGCTCCCAGGGTCCCTGGTTGTGTGTGTGTGTGTGTGTGTTCCTGCTTCCTAGCCACATCTAGCTCTCTGCTCCTCTCTTGATTCTGCCCTGATTTTTCTGACTTCACCTCCCTGGCTCCTTCCCTTTGTCTGGGTGTCTGTCTTTCCGGCTCCATCTCCACGGGCCTCTGATCCAGTGTCTACCTGTCTCAGGGCGCTCGGGCCCGGGTGCCGCCACTCAGCTGCGCTGCCTGTCAAGCTCTTGCGGGTCTGGCTGAATGGGAGGCATCTCGTGGCAGGGAGAGGGCAGAGTGTGGGGCTGGCCGACAGCTGGTCGCAGCTGGTGACCGCCTGGGCGTGGGAAAGTGCACGCCAGGCCGCAGCAGCGGGGAGGGGCCGCACCCAGGACAGCCGCTCCCTCTGCTGGCAGCCCAGCCCGGTCCGGGCCTCAGCCCCTCTGAAGGAGGCAGACACGGGGCGTGGGCGGGGCCTCTCCCGCCTGGTCAGTCCCCCAGCCCTGGTCAGGGGCTCTCCTGTCGTGGGCTTCGAGTAGCGCCTCTCCAGGCCTGCCCAAGCGGAATGTGGGTTTGAGGGGTTCGCGAAAGGTAGGGAGCCTCTAGGAAGCCCGCTGCGAAACGTGTGAGCCTGAGTTCTGGGAGAGGGGCGTGCAGAGGTCGCTGGTGGAATTGGACAGCAGACCTTTCTAGAAGCTAAGGTGCAGATGCAATGGGGGCCTGCAAGGCCTGCAGACGGAAGATGACCCAAGGACTCAGCGTCGTCACATTTACCGTTGTCACCACTTCGCCCGTCAAACACCAAGATCGTCTTCTTCCCGTTCCAAAGGGAAAGAACACGAACTCTGGCCTCGGACGGCGGCTCTCTTCCTCCAGGGACCCCGAGCTGTTCAGCCAGGAGTGGGAGCTTGCCGGCCGGCCGGGGTCTGGAGCTGCTCCCATTGCCGGGTCCTGCCGTTCTGGGGTTTCGCGCTCCTTCAGCCTCCTCCCTTACCTGCAGTCAGGCTCGGCTGGGCTGCTCGTTCTTCCCCCAGGAGTCCACTCCGGGTTTGCTGACAGCTCAGAGGCAGAGAGCCAGGGCTGCCGGAACAGGGGAACAGGGTTCAGTGAGGCTGCGGTGCTCAGGGAGACGGAGGAGTCGTTTCACACACATGGGACGTGGCCGCCTGTCCTCCGGGGCCCTGGCTTTGGTTGGTCAGAGGCTCATTCCTTTTCCTTACATCACAGTAGTTACCTTCATAGGTAGGTTTTGTGTGTGTGTGGGTGGGGGGAGACAGAGAGAAGGGGAGAGGGAGAGCAGCAGGCTGCTCCCCAGTCACCGAGAGGGCAGGCACGGCTGCCCTGGAGCCCAGCTGACGCTGGAGTTGATTCCACAGCTGGCGACGGTCCCTGTGGACACTGAGGGCACATCGAGAGGCTCACCTCCTCTCTCCTCAGGATCTGTGGGCGCCCCTGTGCTCACACGGCCTTCCCTGCCTCATGCTCCACCCCCTCAGCACCTCAGCCAGTGCTGGAAGCGAGACGTGGGCGAATGGGGGGGAAGGGGGGATGGAGGGAAGGGGGTACGGGGGTGTTCGGCCAACTCGGGAAGGTTAATGTGCCAGAAGCCCCATGGCTTCCCGCGGCCTGTAGGGGAAATCCAAACAGCTGTCCATGACCTGCCCGGCCACCTCTGCAGCCTCTGGCCCTCCCTGGCCCGCCAGACCACCCGCCCTGGTCTTCTGGCCTTTCCCCCAAACATTCCCAGCTCTGACACGCAGGCCTTTGCAAGTATGATTCCGTCCACTCAGAATATTCTTGACCCGCAGTCTCACCCCTTCCCGAGGCTCGCTCCGCCCAAGCCAGGCTCCGGCTGGCCACGGCCACGTGGCTCTTGCGCTTTCTTCACAGTGGTCATGATCTGTACATGTAACTTTCTCTCCTCGACTCTTGATGAAATGGACATTTCCGGAGGGCAGTGGCCTTATCTGCATGGCCTCTATGACTGTTAGACATTGGATGAATAAGTGTGGATGGATGGATAGAAAACACAGCCAGTGTCCCAGAAGATTCCAGAATCACTGAAAGGGAGTGGCGTGTCCCGAAGGAAAGCCTGGCTGCCACCATACATTGAGCCTCTGAAAGCTGGCTAAGGAGGAGGCAGGTCCTGCAGCCTCTCTGCCAAAACTCCATGGTCTGATGGGGGATCTCCCGACCGTATGGTTACACCAAATATTACCCCAAAACTCAGTGAAGATTCTGCTTATGAAGTTTACTAGCTCTGCAGGTTGGACATTCAGACAAGACGCAGCTGAGACAGCAGGTTCCATGTCCGTGACAGACTCAGAGCTCGGGGCCTGGGGTCCCCTACAGGTAGGTTCCCTCCTGTATCTGCTGGTTGGTGTGGCTGTCAGAGGGGGGCCTTGCTCCCAGAAGGTCATATCCATGTGGATAGTTTGGGCTCCCTCACAGCAGGGTTCTGGTTTCCAAGACAAGTGTCCCAAGAAATCCCAGGTGACTTTCTATTGTCTTTTATGAGCTGACCTCAGAAACCCTGCAGAGTCGCTACCCCCACCTTCTATTCAACCAAGAGTCATAAGTGCCACCCACGTCCCAGGAGAAATAAGGATCTGGAGACCAGGTAGAACTGGAAATATGTCTGAACCCCCTTTGCAAAATACAATTGGCCACCAGGAGATAATGAATAGTAATTTGGGTGAGAAGGGCCACTAATAGCCTCTGAGAGCTCCCATCTTGGGGGTGAGCTTGGGAAGAAATAATAATCATCGTAGGCATAACAGAGGGGCAAGTGAAAGCGAATTCAGGCTCACCACCCACTTACACAACAGGCCAGGTAGCTAGTTTGCGTGCGTTATCTCGCCTAATGAGCGGACATTAATGGAGCCTTTCACAGCTGACACAGCATTTTCACACATGATGTTTTGAAATCCTTGTCGCAACCCCCCAGTCTCAAGGACTCTGATTTACACCTGAGAAAAATGAGGTTTAGAGAAAGTTGAGGGGTGGAGGGAGGGGGTAGAGGCAGGACTCTGCCCCAGTTCCCAACGCCTAGAAACAGTGGCGCCTGCTCCAGAAGCACGAGATTGCGTGATATGAACCCCCAGCCCCACGGCGGGTCTGATGACAGACACAGATCAGATTTCAGATCCTGTAGATCAGGGGAAAGATGTTGACAATTTCATATCATTTTGCACTCTGCAGCTGGTGTGAAAACAGACATTCCTCGGGGAGAGGCTTCTGGGGTGTCTTCCTACAGCCCTCCCAGGATTCCCTCCACCCCCGCAAGGCTTCTCTTGGGCCTGTGGGCAAAGCAGCCACTGTAAGCCAACCCCAAACCAAGTCCTGATGAAGTCCAGCCCTCTGCACAGCCAGCTTCGCTTTCCACAGCTGCGGTTTCCAGAATGTGCACATGGATTCCTGGGGTGCGGGGAAGCATCTTGGGTTGGCACAATGCAGGGACTGACTTCTGCTCAGGTCAAGGGCGAGGGGCAAAATGAGGGGCTGGCGGGGCGAGCGTCAGTCCTGTGCCCAGTCGGGGTGCTGCTGAAGTCACCCATGGGAACAGCCTACTCTCTGGGGACCCACGTTTTGGAAGGCATCTTTACCGGAGAAGCTGTGTGTTAAGCACCATCACAAGGAAACCAAAGGGTGGTTTGGTTTGTTGATCTAAAGTGGGGGTTCACGAAGACCCTCGCAAGCTTGCGTTCACGCTCACCGGGCCCGGTCCAGGGTGTGGTCCTGTCACCTTGGCTCTTGAGTGTGTGAATCCCAGTCTGCTCACTCACTCAGCCGGTGGGAGAACAGGAGCCCCTGAGCCCGGTCAGCCGGGGACGCTGCCATTTCCGCTGGCCAGGACAGACACAGGGCCCTTGAAGAGGGAGGGGCTGAGAGTCTCAGGTCAGCCCACAAGCTGAGCATCTTGCCCTCTTCACGATGAGGGGAGGGCTCTTGAGCCATTATCTCTCTGTCTGTCTGTCTGTCTCTCTCTCTCTCACACACACACACACGCACGCATACACACACACACACTCTCTCTCTCACACACACACACACACTCACTTGCTTCCTGCATTCTAGTCATCTAAGGTCCCAGTGCTTTCTGGTCTCTGTGGTGTCTCCCCCCCGAAGTCTGGAGCAGGACAGGCTGCTTCTGAGTGAGAGGAGGTGGCCCTTGGCCTGCCCACATGTCCTTCCCAGGGCACATTTGACTCAGCTGTCAAACGCCCAGGTTGGAGTCTGGGGAGTTCCTAGAAGGCACCGTCAGTGACCCGATCCAGGTATCTGCACCTTCCGCCTTCCCTGGCCCCCTTGGGGGCGGCTGTTTCACCCTGCCTCTGCCTCCACCTACAGGCTGTCTCTGCTTCCTCCCCTCCTTCCTGCATCTGTCACAAGGACTGTCATCCGGTGTAGGCCCATTCAAGTGCTGAGGGTGAGCTCCTCCTCTCAAGACCCTTCATCAGTGACACCTGCAAAGACCCTTTTCCAAAGAAGGTCCCAAACCCTGTCGCTAAGGAGGAGACACTGTTCTGACTGAATTGTGCTTCCCCGCAAATTCACACGTTGAAGCCAAACCCCCAGCTCCTGGGAATGGGGCTGTGTTTGGAGACAGGGTGATGCAAGCCTGTCAGGGTGAGACCCTAAACCAGTGTACTGGGTGTCCTCTGGAGAGGAGGACATTCAGACCCAGAGACATCAAGGATGTGTCTGTAGCAAGAAGACACCAAGTGAGGACATCTAAGACCTCATTAAAACAATATAAAGTGCATTTTAAAGTTACTTTCACAATATAGCTTTTCATTTAAAATTACATCAAGAGCAACGAAACCAGAATCAACCTGTAGAGATGGTCAGTGAATTACTGTATAGCCCCATATGGTAAAATGATGCTGTCAATACCCAGGATCCGAGGTTATAACAGAGGAGGGACCTGTTATGCTTGGTTTTCCTCCACTTGCAATGGAAGTAAGTGAGCATGTCCCAACTACCTTGAGTGGAGAGTGAGGTGCCCTATCCTTCCTCAGTGTCTTGGCTGAATTCAAAAAGCAGAGAAAGAGTAGATATTTTGGAAGAAACACCCCAGCTCCAGACTGACATAGATTACTATTTTGATAGTTAAAAGAAACCAGCCATATGTCTATCAACCACAGATTTGACGAATAACTATGGTATCTAAATGGAGTACTATACAGCTGCAAAGTGAAATAAGAACTCCCTTTATACACTTTATACACTAAAATATAGACATTTCCAGAATATATAATTGAGTGAAAAAGAGAAAGTGGAGAAAATTATATGAGGTATCATTTGTTGAAGAGTAAATGGAGCAGATGTACATATTCATTTGCTTATGTATAGTTTTCACATGGAAAAAATAATAAAAACCAAATAAAATGATTATATACAGGGGAAAGAAGAAACAGGAAGGAGAAAGGGGAAAAAAAGCAGACTTCTCTGAACACTGGTTTGTGTATTTGACTTAGAATCATGCAAACATTTTACAGGTGTGAAATAAATTATGTTAACTAAAGTTAGCTTTTTAATATATTAAAGCAAACTCTAGAAATTGAAAAAAAAAAAAGAAACGAGGGAGTCTAACTGGTGGCAAGACCCACAGAGAGGAGCTCTTTCAATTGGTTTCACAACATAGTAATTTGAGTTCACATCCTCAAGAGGATGATTATTTATGAAATATTATATTTCATATTTTCTTATATTTAATATTTTCTTCTATATGTTTTTTAATTTAAAAATATTATATGAAATATAGTATTTTATTTTTTCATATATTTTTAAAATGGAAATATATATAGGGCCCTCCCTGGTGGCGCAGAGGGTTAAAGCACAGCACTGAGAAGCTAAAGCCACTTCCGCATGAGTTCGATTTCCACCTGCCCTGGAGGTGACTACATGGTGCAGCAGACCTCTCCTGACCCGCCTGCTGCTCCCCTCAGCAGTGTACTTCGTGGATCTGCCTGTTCTGCTCCCCACTCTGTCTCTGGTGAAGCCTCTCGCCGCCCCTGCATCTCTGGCCTGCACCCCAGTTCTGTATGCATAAATAAATAAATCTTTAAAAAAAATTAAAATATATATAGAAAAAAATTGACATATAACATATTAGATTTAAGTATAAATTGTAGTGATTTGATATTTGTTTATGATGTAAACTCATCAGAATAAATCTATATTCCTGATATTAAAAAAGAAAAAACTGTAAGTCTCTTTAGTAATTTTACTTTTATGGTAACTGTTTTGTTTTTCTGAGACTGCAAATTAGTAGTTAGGATAGAATAAATGGAAATCAGGATTGGGGGTATCGGCAAAAAGAAATGCAAATATAAGATCGGTAAAATTAAATAAATGCTCTATAGCTTCACATTTAAAGCAGAACTTCATTTTAACTCATTCTGTTTTCTCTTACAAAGGAGGATGAAGAGAAGAAAGATTAGTGGAAAAAGGAAGCCACATATTCTAACTCCACTAAAGAGGCTTTGGAGCAATAAGTAACTCAATGGGATTGAGCACTCTTGGCTTTAGATTATGGTCACTAAATACCATTTTCCTTTAAAAGGGACTTAGACTCCTTGGACACATTAGCTGAGTCTATTTGGGGGAGCAAGAAATGAACAAGGTGCACTTGAAATGTACTATATCAAGGAAGTTATTAGGGATCAATGAGGCCATTTTTAAAGGATTTAGGGGACAATCTAAAGAGGTCCCACTGGCAAGGATGGGACAGCTTGAGAACCAAAAGAATAATAAAAACACATCTGAATAGTCTGTTTTTCAACAAGATATGCAACCAGAAGAATAATAAAAACACAGCAGATATATTTATATCCACACATTTGAGATAAACTAAAAGGTAAAACTACAAAAATAAAAATGACTAGATCACTTTGAAAGAGTCTAGTGAACATACTCTTCGTTTTAATACTTGTGGGTAAGAATTAAGCATTTAGATAAGAATTAAGCATGTAGCAAACCTTTCTAATGCATCTAAGAATAGTCAAATAGTGGATAACGGGGTACTGATATTTATAGGAGTATTTCAGAGAGTAAATGAAGAAGGAATGGTGGATGTAATCCCTGGTGAAAGAGCTAAGTAATGGCAGCCAAAAACAAACAAA
>NW_004567121.1:34392882-34393722 GCF_000260355.1 Condylura cristata
CCAGTCAGATGCCAATGTTATTTCTCTCTCTAGAAGATGATCTCTCCTTTCTTTCTGGTTCATCCACAACAATTTGCCTCTGTATGTGTGATATTTTCAAACATTCAGAAAAATAGAAAGAACAGTACAATGAACATCATATACCTGTCACAAAGGTCAACCACTATTAATATATATATTTTTCTGATTGCTTTAAACCTTCTCATTGTCTTTGATGTTCTTCAAATTTGTTATGATGACTTTTGTAATAAATGTCTTTCAATTTTCATACTTGGGATTCACTGGACATTTAGCATCTTTAGAAAGATTGCTATTTCAGTTTTCTATTGTTACATAGCAAATTCATGACCTGAACAATAACATTCACTTATTTTGCTCACAAGGGTGCAGTCTGAACAGGAGCCAGTGGAGGACAGCTTGTCTCTGGTGTCATCAGGGGCAGCTCCAGAAATCGTTTCCAAGATGACTCTTGATCAACTGGCAAATAGGCATTGATGCCAAGTACTTTTCAGTCTGCTTTGCCACAATAGAAGTTCGGAGTAGAAGGCTCTTATTTTGTACCAGCCTTTTCCTTTCAGCCCAAGCCGATGAAATGCCTTTAACAAACTATGGGTTTCTTATAAATTCATTTACAAATCTACACCATTAGACAAAATCTACACCCAGACATTTCTTAGAGGTTAACTTTTCTGTACCATGAACTCCTTGTTAGATTTTTAGAAACCAAATTGTTCAGCAGAGGAAGTGTGTGAGGAAGCCTTCCGCAGACCTTCCGCGTGTTTGAAAAGTCCATCAGTACCACTTTAAATCTTCCTGAGGTCTAAGCAAAGGTCTTAGAGT
>NW_004567121.1:34395291-34408538 GCF_000260355.1 Condylura cristata
CCCTGCACCTCTGGCCTGTACCCCAATTCTGTATGCATAAATAAATAAATAAATATATTTTTAAAAAGTTATCTACTTAGTTTTTATCTTGGATGTCAACTCCCTCCTTCTAAAATTCTGTCTCAAGGGAAGAACACAAAGGACTATGGTAATGGCACATGGGTGAATTGGTGGTGAGAATTCTGTGGGGACTACACTTGAGAAAAGAAAGCAAGTATTGTAAGGAAAAAAATAGAATTATTAAAAAAATAAAATAAAATTCTGTCTCAAGGTTATTAAAGAATCATAAGCAAACAATAAAATGCATTTCTCTTTAGTGAACAGATTGATGAGTTTTACCCAATGCCCACACCCGTGTCAACAGTTCCCCTATTGAGACAGGAGTAAGTGTGTCCATCCACGCTGAGGCTCCTCTGTAACTCTACCAGTCTCCCAGCCACCTCTGCTCAAGTTTCTAGCACTATCCCCTAGCTGCACCTGCCCTTCAACTTCAACCACTGGCACCAGTGTGGGCTCTTCCATGTCTGGTCCTGTTCCTCCAGCACCCATGATCCTAAAATTCATCCATGTTTGTTGTGAGTGTCGGTAGTGCTGCATTTCCTGGTATGATATAGCATAGTTTATTTGTCCATTTTCTTTCTTTTTTAAGATTTATTTTTTATATATGCATATAGAACTGGGGTGTAGGCTGGAGGTGAAAGGGGTGAGAGAATTCACCAGAGACAGAGTAGGGAGCAGAACAGGTGGATCTACTGAAACCCACTGCTGAGGGAGCAGCGGGTAAGTCAGGAGGGGTCTCCCGTGCCATATGGGTCACCTCCCTGGCCGGGGATCAAACTCATGCAGCAGTGGCTGACAATAGCTTCATAGCCCTGAGACTTAACCCTTGTGCCACCAGGGAGGCCCTGTCCACTTACTTTTTGATGGACATCTGGGGTGGGGGTAGGAAATGCTGTCATGTAGTCCTGTGAATACAGTTATTATAAACTTTATGCACGAACTTTTCTGGAGTAGATATTTTCTTTCTCTTGGTCAGTTACCTACAGTGGAATTGCTGGGTCATAGGGTATGTTTTTGTTTCAGTTTACAAGGAAAAGTCAAACTATTTTCCATAGCATTCTTTACACTTCACACTTACACCAACACTTTCACCCTCGCCAAAAGTTGGCATGGTAAATCCGTGGAACATGCCCCTCACCTGTTTGGTGTATGCTAGCTTCCCTTAGACCACAGGTGTTGAGGTTCTTTTTAGGTGATTATTGGCCATTCTTTTAACTTCTTTTTGAAAGTCTGTTACAACTTTATCCTATTTTAAATGTCAATTGTCTTTTTCTTATTGTGTAGTAAAGTTCTTTGTATGTTCTAGATATCTTCACTGGTTAAATAGATCTACTACAAGTATTTTCTCCATGTTCTTCCATTAAAAGTAACACAATCATATTTAAAAAAAAATTGTCACGATCACCTCACGGCTCTGCTTTTCTTTACAGTTCTCCACCATCTAACACATCAAAATATATTTATTTGCTAATTCTGACTCCCTTACTAGCATGGAGTGTCATGAAAGGGGGGTGTTTGTCTCTCTGTTCACTGCTGAATTTTCAACACTTGGAACACTGTTTTGGCACCTGGTAAGCACTGAATAACTATTTCTTGAAAAGAATGGATAAAATCTAATCCCGCTTTTCTGAGTGAAATTATAAAGACAAAACTGAAAATTTATGTTGAGTGTATGTATATTACTTTGTCAATTGATATGCCAAATAAAATGTTGAAACGTCTGCCTAGTAAAAAAGATTAGAAAGAATTACCTGGAAGAAGCCACACTGAAGTTTTACAGGGTTAGAGAAGATGATTTAGGAAGTCATGCCCCTTTAGACGACCTTACAAGCTATTGCCTTCCATCATTTTCCCCAGCTTGTTGAGTTTTTAAAAAGACAAGTTGAGACCATTTCCTCACCAGGAGTTATACAATGAATGAACAGCCATTATCTGTGCTTGCACAGTCTGAAAACTGCAGTTTTGGATAATGACATTCATTGAGAGAAGTTTCAGAGAGTCGGGAAGAGGCTGCCATAACAAATATATTTATAGAGTTCTCTTGTCTTAGAATAATTTGATATCAGAATAAAACTCTTAGGCTTGAACCCTTTGTTCACAATTACATGCTTGTTGAGATGCTATTGGGCAAGGTGCCAAATATTCTAATGCACAACCTCTTAGTTTATAAATTCAGCAGAGTCTAGGAGTGTAGCAGGATGTTATCATTATTTCCCCAACAATTTCCCAGACTAGACCCTGGCTGACCCAGCTCTCACCAACTCAATGAGACCCTAAAAACTGACCGACCCAACCAGAAAATCCTATTACATCTATCCAGCCAAGATGTCTGTCCTTGATGATATCCGTAGGGTTTGTTTAACCTGGTATTCAAGAACTGGATTTAGTTTACAGATTAACTGTATATAACTGTATATAAGCCAGTTATATACAGATTTGCTAAATTTATTTTTTTTAAGATTTATTTTATTTATACATACAGAACTGTGGTACAGACCAGAGGAGCAAGGGGTGAGAGGATTCACCAGAGACAGAGTGGGGAGCAGAACAGGTGGATCTACTGAAATACACTGCTGAGGGGAGCAGCAGGGAGACAGGAGAGGTCTGCTGGGCCATGTGGGTCAACTCCTTGGTGGGGGAGCTAATTCCTGCTGCAGCGGCTGTGATGGCTTCATAGTGCTATGCTTTAACCCGTTATGCCACCAGGGAGGGCCCAGATTTGCTAAATTTGTCAATATATTTATATACTTACATACACCTGAAATATGCTCATTTGGAAATAAAATAACATAGAGGTATACTTGTGAAGTTGTTCAGGCTCTAAGTTCTGATACCAAAACATTACTCCTGGGTGAAGTGCTCCTTTAGAACCATAATCTCTCTCTCTGGGAGATTGCCATCTATGTGAAGGACGCCCCCTGGAGTCTGTAATGTCAATGGCACTCAATCAAATGGTGCCACAAGCAGCCCTGGTATTTGTACCCCTCTTTCTGCCAGCACTTTTTCATTATTTTTTGACTAAGGGTTTCCGAGCATCAGCGCTGACAACTTCCCTAACCAGTGCGCTCAAATTCTCCTTTTGTGAATGGCCCAAGAGTGGTCCTTAAAGATCAGACGTGTTCTACTAAAACAACGGAATATAGCAACTCTTCACCCTCTCCCTTCCTTTAACTGTGGACATGCTGAGCATCCCAACCTTTGTAAGATCGTGAAGGTCCACTTGGAGTCTCATCATTGCCTCTTACAACTTACTATTTAGCTACCAGGGGTTCTAAGTGGGAAACAGAATCGTCCAGACTGCACCCTACCTAGCTAATCTTGCTGTAAGTTTTAGCTGCCATTACTTACTGTTTCTAATATTTTGCTTTGGAGGAGAGACTCCTGGCCTCTGGCTATATTTTTTAAGCTACTACAGCTATTTGTAGTAGGCAAGGTATAGCTACCAAGCCAACTTATGAGCTAGAAAGACTTCTAGCTCAAGGCTTGACACAAGCTTAGAGCTCAGGTAATAATATTTTAACAAATTCATGTTGAAAATTTTAAATCTGGTAATAAAATCATGGATTATTTGCATTAATTTGCAGTAGAAGCAATAGTTTAATGTACATTGAATCAAATTGCTGGACAATTGAACTGTTTTAGATTGATTTTTAAAAACAAAACAAACACAGTCTATGAGTTTGTATTGAAAGAAGCCTGCAGGAACCTTAGCTTAAAGATTATCTTTCTGGTGAACAGGATTGTTAGGTATTAGAAGAGTTCCCTAAATTGTAGGAACCAATTACTTTGGGGATTTTTCAAAACAAAAGAGGCAATTCATGTTCTTAGAGTATCATCGTCAGTGACTTTGGAATGTTATCATAAATGGCATCAGGATATAGTCATTACTAATCATTAATAAAATAGCCCATTCGAACGGTACTTTGCAGCTTAACATGTGCCAATATTTCAAGCCTATCTCAGAACCGCATGATGCATTTTCCCTCTCACTTTAAAGATGAGCAAAATGAGCCTAAACATGCCAAAGTGGTGCCAGTTTACCAAGCAGGTGTGTTCTAATTTCAAAGCAGTACCCTCTGGCATCCATTTTAATATCCACCATCCATTTTAAGGCCATGAATGAAAACGGAATGATGTGTATAAACAACCTGTTCACGAAAATATCTGGTGCTGAGGGCCGGTAGGGGTAGAATAAGATGTCCCTTGAAGATGCTGGCAGCCCTGGAGTACTGAGGCAGGCAGCCAGCTACCGTGCAGCCTGGTCAGTCATGGTCAGTACATCGAAGGCAGGGTCATTTCGTGTTCTCTTCTGCACTTCTTATAGGGCTGCCCTGAGAGGTGCTCAGAACGCATGATGGGCTTACAAGAAAGAGTGACGCCTCTCTTTCAGTGTGGGCAGGTATTTTCTAGAGCATTCTAGGTAGAGGAAGTGGTGAATGAAGTCACTGTCATTCAGAGGTCACCTGATTTATAGAGCTGGTTTCTTTGCATATCATTCTGCACTGAATGCGGCACAACACGTAGGCCCTGCAGGTTTGCTGTGGAGGTGCTGTTCCCCGGCACGAACAGTCAACTCCAAGAGAAAAACACATCGGAGGGCCCCTCTCTACCCCCTCCACCCCTCCGTGCCCGTCTGAAAACTGCGCTACCTTTCTGTTCATACCAAGTGCCGCTCTTGAGAGAACCATGTCTGTTTCCAAGTGATTCGTGGAGAACATTGAGTGCCAGACCACATGCTAATTAAGGCTTGTCACATACCATAATGGCACCTTAGTAATACACCAATTAACAGTTACTTTAATTACACCACTTACATGAAATTAATGAAGAGTCTAGCTGATGAGAAATAAGAGCCTGTACATTAGAGCAACACAGAACGTTCATCAAGTTTCTGATGAAACAGCCTTTGAGAAATCTGTTCCTGCCCATCGCCTAGTTAAAAAATATTTTCAGGGGGTGGGGGTGGCTTTTGGTAAAACGAGCTGGCAACAAATACAGAACGCAGGCTCGTTCTTGCCGGAGAAAGGGCTAAGCCACATGTCTGAGAGAATGAGTTCAAATCCCACAGCTATCTGCCCTATTTAACTGTGCTGTGGATAATTAGAAAAGGACATTCCCCTCTGTCTGTCAACTTGACAAAGGACGTCTACAAAACACCTACATTGCACTTAGTGGGGAACGACTGACTGCATCTTTGTAAAATCAAAACTAAGACAACGATGCTCCTCTCACTACTTCACACAGCTTCATACACAGTAGTTTATAGTGCAACGAGGCGAGCACGCAACACGCGTCCAGCACACCTAGATTTGCAGGTGACACCATCACGTAGGCACAGAGGAGCCAATGAAATCTGCGAAAAACCATCGCAAAAAAACCTGAGTTTTGCAGGTTTCAGGATGCAAGGTCAAGATACACGAATCTGTTGTGTTTGATATACTCTGGTCAACGTCTAGCCTAAGTCAGTTTTCTGATCTGCAAATTGGTAACAAATTTATACACCCTATAGAATTGCTTTGAGGGTTAAGAAAATGCAGGTTCCGAAGACAAGGTTCAATAAATATTGTTTTTTCCCCATTTTTATAACATACCAGATGGAGCCCTCTCTGGCCTAGCAGGAAGACTTACCTCCCAGACAAGCAGGGAAATATAAACAGTGGGGGATGGGCGAGAGAGGGGTGGGGACTCGTCCATCTCTAGCAACA
Source organism: Condylura cristata (assembly GCF_000260355.1). Classification (NCBI taxonomy): domain Eukaryota; kingdom Metazoa; phylum Chordata; class Mammalia; order Eulipotyphla; family Talpidae; genus Condylura; species Condylura cristata. The sequence goes on from NW_004567121.1 coordinate 34,401,057, forward strand.
CCCCAGGGAACCTCTAAAGCTGGAAATCACGCAGAGGGGGCAGTCTTGGGGGAACTTGAAATCCCATAGCGCAAGCTACCCCAGGTCTCTCGCTGGCCCTCTCCCCCACTCGTTTACTTTATGCTGGGACTTTTATTAACAACCTCCTAAACAGTCCCACTTTTGATTTCGCTCCCCTTAAATCCAGTCTATCCCTGGCAGCCAGAGCAGCCAGCGCTTTGAAGGCAAATCCAAGCATTGCCTGCGCTGGGCAACGCTCCTGGGTCCCCACTGACTCAGCAAAGCCTGAGCTCCTTGGTCTGAATCCTTTTTTCAAAAATTTATTTATTTATACAAACAAGAACTGGGGTGCAGATCAGAGGTGCAGGGCCGGCGAGAGGATCCACCAGAGACAGAGCTGGAAGCAGAACAGGCAGATCTACTGAAGTCCACTGCTGAGGGGAGCAGCGGGTCTGCTGTGCCCTGTGGGTCACTTGAACGGCTGCAGCAGCTGCGGTAGCTTCACAGAGCTGCGCTTTAACCTCCCCTGGCCTGGCTTCTGCATAAACGCACAGGGCTTCTCCCCAGACACAAACGCTGACTTGTGCCCCAGGCTCCCTCGGCTTGTCTGCTTCCTTAAATTCCTCCATTTTCCTCTCCACGCCTGCCAAACCCACCACATCCGCCACCCCAAATCTGATGTCACCTAGACCACGCGGCCCGGGATGAACTTCCGCCTCCCTCCCCACCCCCCCTCACACTCTGAGCTGTCTCTGAGCGTCTTAAGGACGGAGCAACACCCTCTCGTCCCTCTTTCCCCGTGTGTAGCAGAGGCAGGGAGTGTGCGCTGGATGAGCGCGGATTTCCCCTCTGCTTCCCAGCGCCTTTCTGTGCTCCACCAGGCTGACAACTCCTACCTGCTGCCATCTGTCCACTCGATGGCTCCTTCCTTCCTTTGCTCCTGTCGCCTAGACCTCCGCCCAGTGGGAACCCAGCGCCTTTCAGGAGCCCGCCCAGGGCTTTCTGGCCACTGGACGCTGGACGCTGGCAGCCAAGTCTGCTGTCTGGGGTGGGTCCAGGAAGCCCCCACCTCTGAGCACTGTGCCCTCCAGCCTTGTCTGCTGGGAGAGGTTGCTCAGGCACCCAGGTCCCTGGTGAGATTCTGATGCGCCAGGTCTCAGCTGGACCCAGGAGCAGAGACACCCTGGCTGGCTCCTGTCATCAGCCAGGCTTGGGAAGGCTGCCCCTTGGGGAAGGCTTCCCCTTGGCGCAAGCAGGAACGCAGGTCATTCGTAGCCCAGCTTCTCCTGCCCGCCTGTTCCCCAAGGCCAGCTGGCTCCAATTTCTCTGTTTCTGAAGTGCGTAGGGCTCAGGTTTCCTTTGGAACATGGCAGCAGCAGGAAGAGTCTCCTGGAGCCAGAGGTTCAAAGGGAAGCCCCTCTCCTCCCAAGGTAGCTGAAAAGAAGCAGGTGCGAGCAGTTAAGGGGAAAACAAGCGATGAGGCAAAGCTAGCACTCTCTTTTCATTTTTTTTTTGTCCTCAGCAATTTCAATATCATAAAATTAACAGTTTCAAAGTAAAACAAATCAGTGCCATTTAGTGTATTCGCAGTGTTGTATAACTACCACCTGCTTGGTTCCCAGTCCTTTGCACACCCCAAAATAACCCCACACCCATTAATCCCACCTGCTAATTCCTCCACCAGCCCTCAACAATTTAATATATGACAAAGGAAGCCACTTTAATCCAGAAAATCGTGCATTGAGAAACATATCAGTTTGATACGATCAACTGTTCTAAGTTGAATATTTGGCACGTTTGATTAAAAACTTGTATTTTAGGAATTGAAGAAAGTCCAGCTCATGAATAGCTTTTCACTCTAGGGAACATTTGGATTAGAATTTCTAGAGAGAGCATGCACACTGTGTTCTGATCTAGTCTAAATCTAACTTCTTAAAACGTATCGTTAGAAAGTTAGGTACTAGCATAAATAGGAGCATATGGATCAATGAAACAAGAGTGAGAACAAAATTAGCTCTAGAATACAAAAGCTTTTAATATGTGTTGCAATAACCCCACCACGGGAAAGACCATTTAGTAAATTACGCAGGAACAGTTTGAAGGCTGTTTTTAAAAATTTGTATTCTTATCGGCCCTCCCAGGTGGCGCCAAGGAGTTACAGCGCAACAAAGCAGTCAGCAGCCACTGCAGCAAGACTTAGATCCTGGCCAGGGAGTGACCCACATGGTGCGGCAGACCTCTCCTGACCCGCCCGCTGCCCCCCTCAGCAGTGTACTTGGTTGGTCGGCCTGTTCTGCTCCCCACTGTCTCTGGTGAATCCTCTCAAACCCCACCCCCAGCACCTCTGGCCTGTGCCCCAGATCTTGTACACAAAAACAGATACATCTTTTTGAAAAATATGTATTCTTATTTCATAACATGAGCAAATTTCAGATGAACTAGGGAATTAAATATAAGAACACAAAAGCATCAGAACCCTACAATACACAAGAACTTTGTTTCATAAATGAAGAGAATCACTTAAATGTAGAAGAAATCACAAAGAACAGTAGATTTGTATTTAGAAACACTGATATAAAAAGATGATTTAAAAGGAAGAAAAAAATCTGTAACAAAAATTTAATATCTAATGGGTAATGATATCATTCATATGAAGAAGAAAAACCCCGAGACCTTCGGTTTCTAACAAAGTGGACTTGTTACACAGTGTACTGAGAGCCAGGAAATGCTCAAAAGCTGCCTCATGATATTCAATCCTGTAGAAATCACATGTTAGATAAAACTACAATGAGATTCTCACCAACCAAATTCTCAAAAATGTTTAAAGGTGAAATTGCTGATTGCTGGTGAAGACACCATGAGACAGACTTTCTCTAATCCTCTCTGCTGGTGGAAACGCAGCTTTATGAAAAGCAATTTGCTAGTAAGTTCTGAGAAGCTGAAAAGCAATTCTAACAAAGCAGCAAAACTTACCCGGGCCATCCCTAGCTGGTGTGATTCATTTTTCATATCAGTTATTTCTTTCTTTTATTCTGCAGGTTATCTCTCTATAAAAGCATTACAACTTTATAATGAGTAGAAAGCATTGTTTTATTTGAATTCTTAATATAAACATATTTTAATATAATTGGATGAATTGTGTAATCTATATGTATGTATATGCACATCTATTATACAGACGCATGTATGTGCGTGCTGAGGTACATGTATATATATATTATGTGCCATTATGTCCTTGACTTACATGATTACTTAGATATACACATATAGATCTCTAGAGAAGTAGATCTACAGACAGATAAAGCTATTTGAAGTAAATTACCCCAAAGCAGAAAAAAATTGATAATGAACACTATCTGACCAGCGTAACACTATAGAACAGCCCCAAAATACCCAAATGGGTCAACTATGCCCCCTCTTCCTCGCGGGTACCATATGCAGCTAAAGTCGCCATGGGGAGAGCCAGCAGGAACGCGGGAATGTGCCTGTACCAGCGCACCTGTGACCAAGTTCACAGACTTGGCTGCTTCACCAAGACCAGTCTGTTCCCTCACAGCCATGGGGACCGCACGTCTGAGACCCGGGCCTGGGGCTCTCAGAGGGGTCCGGGGCGGAGCTGTCTGAGCCTCTCCTGGTGCGTGGCGGCCCTTGGGGTTGAGCACAATGGCACCTCCACGCGGCAGGTGTGACTGTGTCCGCCTGCCCCTTTTCTAAGGACACTCGTCCCTTGGGCTCTGGGCCACCCACCCCCACCCTCGTGCCTCACCTTAACACAAGATCCTCAAAGACCCCGTCTCCAAGTCAGGTCCCATTCACGAGTGCTGGGGGTCAGGACTTTGACGTCTTCGGGAAACCCTTGCAATCGTAACATCCTCCATGTGACGTGTTAAACACATTAGGGTGTCAGCTACCATGGCAAGATCATCGCTGTATCTTAAGACCGTGCGGAGAAAAATGGCTGGACAGCAGAACACCACGTTAACAGAGATCATTTGGGGGAGCAGAATGATGCAGGGATTTGTTTCTTGCCCCCCATATTTTCCAGACCTTAAAATCCTGTGCCCAACACAATCCTGGCCCGCCCTCTGCACACTAAGAAGCTTCATACTCGCGAATGGCAGCTTTTATTCAGCACTGTTTCCTCCCAGCTCCCAACCAGCCGAGTGGTCTTGGGGCTGGACTCTCAGTGGCTGCCCCAGGCCTGGTCTGTCGGGCTTGCAGGCTGCTGACTTGCTCTCCCAAGCGTCACCCCTCCCCCCGGTTGTCAAAGACCCGTCCTGTGGTGGCGGTGAATCCAGTTTTCATCTCTACCTCTGCAGAACTGGTCTCAAGTTCTGCTCTTCTCCAGATATCCCAGCCCAGCCGAGCAGAGCCCATGTACAGCAGGCTCGTCTCAGGGGCTCCCTCCTCTAAAGAGCTTGGGTTAACCCTGACAAGTCTTCCCTTTGTTCCCAGGACCCCGATGTGTCACCAGTCAACTACTTCAGACCTACTTCACACTTCTTTACCTCAAATTCTCTGTGTCGTATAATCAGTGGTTCCTGTCTCTCAACTGGACCCTGGTTGAAACACCTTGCTCCAACACAACCAGAAATGTCCCCAAGGTTGAGACCACCTCCCCCCCCCCCACACACACACGCCTCAGGGCTTTAGAAGTTTGTAGCTAAACCTGACTTTCTTTTAAGGTGAATTTAAGTGTCTTGATTCTTCTAGCATTCAAACTTCCTCTTCCCCTATTGCTCCATCCCTCCATCCTTTTCTCTCTCGCCCGCTCCCTCTCAATCCTGTTCTATCCATCCAATCACTCAAGCTTTTGGGGACCATCTTCACTCTGGAAGCCCAGGTGCTCTTCACAAGGTATCTTTACAGCTTTAAGCCCCTGGCCCCCGAGGCCCTTCCTGGGGGATGGCAGCCACCCCCAGGGTCTCCTCCCTGTTGCTGCAGCCCGCTCCCCGGCCTGCCCACACCTGTCTGCCTTCAAGCCCGAGAACACACCCTCAGTGGTGGCAGTTCCTGGCCGGACCCTGTGCTGCGCCCCATGCCCGGCGGATGAAGGCACCCCGGTCACCTCCAATCCTGCCCACGCACCCCTGGGCTTGCCGGCTAGCGACCAGGCCCCAGCAGCAGAGCTGTGGGTTTGAGGCCTGGTGGATCTGCTGGGGCCAGCTGAGCACTGGCTCCGGAGGCCCTTCAGGCCCCCTGGGGGTGGGGGAAGCCGCCTTCCCCGGGCCTAGCCGGGGCCAGGTGGAGGCAGGCTGGCCCTCCCCCGACGCGGTCTGTCCCCCCACTGCCACAGCGCCCACGGCGCCAGGCGCGATGTTCTGCTGGAAACGCCGCAGGGTCCAGAGCGGCTGATAGCAGAACCACTGCTGGGCGCCACGGCCGCCGCCTGGAGCAGCCCGCTGAGCCGAGCGGGATCTGGCCCGCTCCTCGCCGGGCTGGCTGGCTGCCACCGCACCATTTTCTCTCCCATGTGCTTAGCTTGGGTGAAAAACAACAGCAAATGTTTTCTTGCTGAAAGCGCTTGTCTGCCCTCCGTCTCCCCCCTGGCCAGCCTGCCCAGCCTGGGGCTGACAGATGAGCACACTTGTCCGGGGCGCTCTGCGGGGTAGATCTGGCTGCTCCCAGTACCCTGCCACCTGCCTGGTGTCTTCAAAGTGGGCTCCACACCGCCTCCTCTCTCGAACTCCCCAGAGGGACCCGAGGCGCCCGGTCTGGGGTCCGCAGGTCCCAGGACCTTGCACCCAGCTCTGGGCCAGCCCTCCCGCCCTGCACTGCCCAGCCTGTCTGGGCCCCGTGGGGACCGAGGCTCTGCATTCTTGCATCCCCAGGGCCAGGCACACACCCCTGACAGAGCAGGATCCCACTAGGTGCCCACGGGAGGCACCGTGTCCCTGGGGCTCCGGAAGCTGCCCTGAGCATGAGGCCGCTGGGGAGGAAGCAGGTGGCTGGGAGGAGCATCCCTGGGTGGGTCACATCCATGCCTCAGCCTCCACTTGGGAGCCCCAGGGCGGCCTGTGTCTCTGTTCTGGGTGGCCCCAGGGGCTGGGCCCCTGTTCCAACCTCTTCTTGAACCAGGGGTGAAGGCTGTTTAGGGACAAAAACTCACCTCCGAGGGTTGCCATGATGGCATGTCCACAGCACTCCCGGTGGCCTGGAAGGGATTTGGGGGCCCACACACAGCATCCACCTCAAGGCCCCCCAGTCATTGTCCAGCCTGGATTCCTCACCATGTGGGCTGTGGATGCCAGGTCCCACACGCCCGTGGGGCCTGGGAATCACCAAAACTGGGGTGGGTGCTCCCCCAGGTTTCAAATGGCTCCTCTAGGGCTACTCCCGCACCTCCTCCCCGCACCCCCTCCCAGGGAAAGGCCAGTAACAGGAGCACTGAGGCTGCCCAGGGAGGAGTGGCTTGTCTGAGGCTGCACAGTGGATTGGTGGAAGGACCCAGAAGAACCCCCGGGTGTCCAGGGATGCAGTTGGGGTGCGGGACTGAGAACAGGGCCTGGGGGTCTTCGGGCAGAAATGCCCCAGCATCAACCAGGGAAGAAATTTCCTGAAATCCTGCCCAGGCCCCCAACCATGCAGCAGTACTTGTGAGAAAGGCTGGTCAGTGGGACCCCATCCCACCCTGCCCACTGGGCCCCCAAAGACCTATCCATCGGGAGGATGGGGCGTAGCTGGTGCAGGTGTGTGTGCACCCCAGAACCATGAGGCTGACCTCGGAGCCCCTGAACTGATGTCTCAAGCCGGGGGGTCTTCTCTCCAGGAGTGGGGGCAGGTAGGAGGGGCTTGGTCTAAAGAGCAGCGGGGCTACCTGCCTACCCTCCACGCCTCACACCACAGCGCCCTGTGGGCACCAGCTCGCTCACTCCTCCCAGTGGTACAGGGAGGCGAGGGCTATTGCCACCAGCCTTTTGTAGGTGAGAAGGCGCAGGGTTATTGTCACCAGCAGGTGAGAAGGTGCAGGTGCAGAAAGGCCATGGTTACTCAGCTGGCAGGTAGCACAGCCCTGAATCACGACAAGGAAGGATACTCTACAGACGTCTTTGCCGTTGGCTTTGTTATTTCCATTTTACAGAGGACACTGAGGCTCAGAAACAACTAGCAAGGTATTGAGATAATTAAAACCAGAGATTGCTATAGGCACAAGTGTTAAAGTGATGCCTCTCAAACCCCTGGGGCCAAGCTGGAAGGAGCGTCTCCGATCATCCCTGGGCAGCACGGAATGAAGGTCTGGGTGTCCTGCAAGGAGGCTGAGAGCTGGGGGACAGGCATGAGTCCCGGGTGAGCTGCGGGCTCCCCTGAGCAGCAGAGGCCCTGAGAGGGTTGGCATGAGGACGCCGCACTTTCCAAGTGGAAGTGGGCAGAGCAGCAGAGGCAGGGGTGAGTCGGCAGGGGTGGGCCGACAGGGGTGAGTCAGCAGGGTTGGCCGGCAGGGGTGGCTGGCAGGGGTGGGTCGGCAGGGGTGGTCAGCAGGGG